>NC_091314.1:3518994-3581494 GCF_038502225.1 Cherax quadricarinatus | reverse complement strand
GTGGTGATGGTGGTAATGGTGGTGGTGATGGTGGTATTGGTGGTGGTGATGGTGGTAGTAGTGGTGGTGATGGTGGTAATGGTGGTGGCGATGGTGGTATTGGTGGTGGTGATGGTGGTATTGGTGGTGGTGATGGTGGTAGTAGTGGTGGTGATGGTGGTAATGGTGGTGGTGATGGTGGTAGTGGTGGTGGTGATGGTGGTAATGGTGGTGGTGATGGTGGTAGTGGTGGTGGTGGTGATGGTAGTAGTGGTGATGGTGGTAGTGGTAGTGGTGGTGGTGATGGTGGTAGTGGTGGTGGTGATGGTGGTAGTAGTGGTGGTGATGGTGGTAGTAGTGGTGGTGATGGTGGTAGTGGTGGTGGTGATGGTAGTAGTGGTGGTGGTGATGGTGGTAGTAGTGGTGGTGATGGTAGTAGTGGTGGTGGTATTGGTGGTGGTGATGGTGGTAGTAGTGGTGGTGATGGTGGTAATGGTGGTGGTGATGGTGGTAGTAGTGGTGGTGATGGTGGTAATGGTGGTGGTGATGGTGGTAGTAGTTGTGGTGATTATGGTAATGGTGGTGGTGATGGTGGTAGTGGTGGTGGTGATGGTGGTAGTAGTTGTGGTGATGGTGGTAATGGTGGTGGTGATGGTGGTAATGGTGGTGGTGATGGTGGTAGTAGTGGTGGTGATGGTGGTAATGGTGGTGGTGATGGTGGTAGTAGTGGTGGTGATGGTGGTAATGGTTGTGGTGATGGTGGTAGTGGTGGTGGTGATGGTGGTAATGGTGGTGGTGATGGTGGTAGTAGTGGTGGTGATGGTGGTAATGGTGGTAGTGGTGACTGGATGTAACAAGCCATGGAGCGTATGTATATAAAGAGACGTAACAGTTACTTTAATATAAACCAGCTCTGGATTGAGCTTGTAGGTCCGGAGTGATGCTGAGCATAAAACAGAGCATTATCTGGGTTTATTCCTAACAGTGGTAGTATCCAAGAGTCATTATCTTCGTTATAGATGGCATGGTTACCCCCTCCCTCTCCCTCACACTGCGCGATTATTCCCTTACACTGCATCATTGACCCCCTTACACTGCGTGATTCTCTCCTCACAATACTCCCGTTGTTTGGGTGGGCGATACAGTATCTCTCACAACCTCACAAAGTCGTGTTTACATACAAGAAAAAAGTTATTCATACCTCTTACTCATTCCCTCTTAATCCTCTTTGCTCAATCCCGACCACTGATTATATATATATATATATATATATATATATATATATATATATATATATATATATATATATATATATATATATATATATATATATATGTGTGTGTATATGTCGTGCCGAATAGGCAGAACTTGCGATCTTGGCTTAAATAGCAACGCTCATCTTGCCATATAGGACAAGTGAAAATTTGTGTATGCAATAATTTCGCCAAAATCATTCTGAACCTAACGAAAAAAACATATTTCACTGTGTTTGTTTAGTATTAAATTACTGTAAACAAATCTAAAATATATTTAGTTGGGTTAGGCTAAAATAAACTGTTCTTGTTGTAATAAGGTTAGGTAAGTTTTCTAAGATTCTTTTGGTGCAAAATTATAAATTTTTACATCAACATTAATGAAAAAAATATATCTTCAAACGTATGAGAGAAAATTTCAGAAAGGACTTAATTTTAAATGAGTTCTTGCTAATTGACCAGTTTTACATATTCGGCACGACATATATATATATATATATATATATATATATATATATATATATATATATATATATATATATATATATATATATATATATATATTGCAGCAGGCGGAGATCATCTAACCTTACAGGATGCTGATGTGTATAAAGCTGCTATGTCATTTCCACAGGGCTCAGCAGGAGGTTTCACCGGTTTAAGGCCTCAACACTTAAAACAAATACTCAATCCAGCACTTGGTGAGGTTTCAGAGAGGCTGCTGTCTGAACTCACCAAATTTTCCAACCTGTGCCTGGCTGGCAGTGTCCAAGAGGCCATCAGACCCCTTTTCTTTGGTGCCTCATTGTGTGCCCTCCGGAAAAAGGATGGCGGAATCAGGCCCATTGCAGTGGGCAACACCCTTCGGCGCCTAGTCGCCAAGGCTGCAGTAAGAAGGGTGAGTCAAGAGGATGCTGCAATGCTGAAACCAACTCAGCTCGGTTTCGGCGTTCAACAGGGCTGTGAAGCAGCTGCCCACGCAGCACGAATATATATCAAAAACATGTCCGATGAAAAAGCCTTTGTCAAATTGGACTTTGCCAACGCTTTCAACTCAGTCAGAAGGGATGCTGCTCTTCAAGCAGTTTATAGAAACTTACCTTCCCTTTATCCCTTCATAGAATCGTGTTATAGTGTGACTTCCAAACTATTGTTTGGGGACCATGAAATTGACTCTTGTGAGGGCGTGCAACAGGGGGACCCTCTTGCCCCCTTTCTATTCTGCTTGGTCATCAAGGAAGTCACAGAAGCACTCTCCAGCGATCTCAGTATCTGGTTCCTGGACGACGGTACCCTGGCTGGTACAACAGAATCTCTCCTAGAGGACATCAGTAAAATTAAAGACATGGGAGAAAGCCTGGGCCTCTCTTTAAACCCCACCAAATGTGAAATAGTTTCTACTAATCGACAGATGATCCAGAATATTAGTGCCGTTTTACCAGGAGCACGAGCCATTGATCCAGCCAATAACACTCTTCTTGGTGCTCCTCTTGGGTCCAATGCCATCGATCTGATCCTAGAAAAAAAAGTCTCAGACCTCCGGAAGATGGAAAGCAGGATGAAAGACATTGACACACATGATGCCTTCTGTCTACTCACCAGGTGCCTGTCAATCCCAAAACTTACATACTTTCTAAGATGCTCCCCAGCCTTCAGCAGTCCAAAACTCAAGGAATATGACTCCTTAAGACCATGCTAGAGAGTGTATTGAATCTTTCCCTTGAAGATGGACAGTGGTTGCAAGCCTCACTTCCGGTCAGGCTTGGGGGGCTGGGAGTACGCAGATCCTCCCAGATTGCTCTACCAGCTTTCCTATCCTCTTCCATAGCATCAAACGAGTTGATAAGACAAATTCTTCCGGATAACCTCAGTGACTCAGCAGGAATACAGGACCCTAGCTATGCCAGTGCCATCACCAAATGGGAGACTCTTGCTGCTCCAGCACCAAACCCTAGTGCAGCACTGGCTCGTAAACAGTCAAGCTGGGATGGCCCAATCGCTGAAAAGGTGCTTGTCAACATGCTCAGGGCTGCTACGTCAGATAGGGAGACTGCCCGTCTCCAGGCTTTGAGCGCACCTCACTCCGGGGATTTCCTCCAAACAATTCCCATATTGGCAATGGGAACGCGACTCGACCCTAAGACCCTCCGCATTGCAGTGGCTCTGCGTCTTGCTGCCCCAGTTCACACAGAATATACGTGTATTTGCAGCGAAGCGCAAGCAGACCAATACGGTCCACATGGTCTTAACTGTTCCAAAACCATGGGCTGGCATGCAAGACACAATGAGGTCAACGACATCATAAAGAGAACCCTTGCTACAGCTGGATGCCCAGCCGAGAGGGAGCCCCGATCACTAGCAGCCAACAATACCCACAACCTAGCAAACCGCCCCGACGGAATCACCATCTATCCTTAGAAGAATGGCAAGCTCTTAGCATGGGACTATACCTGTGTGTCCACACTGGCTGACACCTGCATCCATAACAGTGTTGGGCGACAGGGAGGAGCTGCTGACCACAGGGAGGAGTACAAGATCAGCAAGTACAGGGACATAAGCCAACAGTATCAATTTGTCCAGTGGGATCAGAGACCTTGGGATCATGGGGAAAAAATGCTACACGTTTCCTTAAAGAATTGGGTTCCAGACTCATCGACACCACCAGGGAACCAAGGGCAGCCACTTTCATGTTCCAGCGCCTCAGCGTGGCCATCCAGAGGGGAAATGTTTGTGGCATACTTGGTTCGCGTCCGGCTTCGGAGGAGCTGGAGGAAATTCATGATCATTAATACATTGTACCATTGTATTCATGTTTGTGTTTTCTGTAAATGTATTCTGTTTATTTCTAAATGTTCATATATACGTATATATATATATATATATATATATATATATATATATATATATATATATATATATATATATATATATATATACGTATATATATATATATATATATATATATATATATATATATATATATATATATATATATGTCGTGCCGAATATGTAAAACTGGTCAATTAGCAAGAACTCATTTAAAATTAAGTCCTTTCTGAAATTTTCTTTTATGCGTTTAAATATATATTTTTTCCATTAATGTTAATGTAAAAATTTTTAATTTTGCACCAAAAGAATCTTAGAAAACTTACCTAACCTTATTATAACAAGAACAATTTATTTTAGCCTAACCCAACTAAATATATTTTAAATACGTTAACAATAATTTAGTACTAAAGAAACACAATCAAATATATTTTTTTCGTTAGGTTCAGAATGATTTTGGCGAAATTATTGCATACACAAATTTTCACTTGTCCTATATGGCAAGATGAGCGTTGCTATTTAAGCCAAGATCGCAAGTTCTGCCTATTCGGCACGACATATATATATATATATATATATATATATATATATATATATATATATATATATATATATATATATATATATATATATATATATTCACTAAGGGAATGTGATTTGGCTGTCAGAACATGATGGCTTCAATAACTGTCAGTGTTGGACGCTGAGGGAATTTAGGTGTTTTGAAGAGTTTAGAGAGAGAGAGACAGAGGGAGACGGAAAGAGACAGAGAGAGATGTTTAACAATATGCTTTATAATATGTGTACATTATATACATATTATGTAAATATGGCAAACCAAGCTATACATAATGCAAAACAGCCACGGGGAGAGTAGAATGATACCTCCAGGCTTCTGGGGAGACAGGAGAGTACAGGAAGTGTCCCCAGGCTGTGGGCACTCTTGTGCTCCAGCGGTATGACTACCACGCTCCAGCGGTATGACTACCACGCTCCAGCGGTACGACTACCACGCTCCAGCGGTATGACTACCACGCTCCAGCGGTATGACTACCACGCTCCAGCGGTACGACTACCACGCTCCAGCGGTATGACTACCACGCTCCAGCGGTACGACTACCACGCTCCAGCGGTACGACTACCACGCTCCAGCGGTACGAATACCACACTCCAGCGGTACGACTACCACGCTCCAGCGGTACGAATACCACACTCCAGCGGTACGAATACCACACTCCAGCGGTACGACTACCACGCTCCAGCGGTACGACTACCACGCTCCAGCGGTACGACTACCACGCTCCAGCGGTACGACTACCATGCTCCAGCGGTACGACTACCACGCTACAGCGGTACGACTACCACGCTCCAGCGGTGCGACTACCACGCTCCAGCGGTATGACTACCACGCTCCAGCAGTATGACTACCACGCTCCAGCGGTATGACTACCACGCTCCAGCGGTATGACTACCACGCTCCAGCGGTACGACTACCACGCTCCAGCGGTACGACTACCACGCTCCAGCGGTACGACTACCACGCTCCAGCGGTACGACTACCACGCTCCAGCGGTACGACTACCACGCTCCAGCGGTACGACTACCACGCTCCAGCGGTATGACTACCACGCTCCAGCGGTATGACTACCACGCTCCAGCGGTATGACTACCACGCTCCAGCGGTACGACTACCACGCTCCAGCGGTACGAATACCACACTCCAGCGGTACGACTACCACGCTCCAGAGGTACGACTACAACGCTCCGGCGGTACGACTACAACGCTCCAGCGGTACGACTACCACGCTCCAGCGGTACGACTATCACGCTCCAGCGGTACGACTACCACGCTCCAGCGGTACGACTACAACGCTCCAGCGGTACGACTACCACGCTCCAGCGGTATGACTACCACGCTCCAGCGGTATGACTACCACGCTCCAGCGGTACGACTACCACGCTCCAGCGGTATGACTACCACGCTCCAGCGGTACGACTACCACGCTCCAGCGGTACGACTACCACGCTCCAGCGGTACGACTACAACGCTCCATCGGTACGACTACCACGCTCCAGCGGTACGACTACCACGCTCCAGCGGTACGACTACCACGCTCCAGCGGTACGATTACCACGCTCCAGCGGTACGACTACCACGCTCCAGCGGTACGACTACCACGCTCCAGCGGTACGACTACCACGCTCCAGCGGTATGACTACCATGCTCCAGCGGTACGACTACCACTCTACAGCGGTACGACTACCACGCTCCAGCGGTACGATTACCACGCTTCAACTGTGCGACTCAACCACGTTCCAGTGGTACGACTACCACGCTCCAGCGGTACGACTACCACTCTCCAGCGGTACGACTACCATGCTCCAGCGGTACGACTACCACGCTCCAGCGGTACGACTACCACGCTCCAGCGGTACGACTACCACTCTCCAGCGGTATGACTACCATGCTCCAGCGGTACGACTACCACGCTACAGCGGTACGACTACCACGCTCCAGCGGTACGATTACCACGCTTCAACTGTGCGACTCAACCACGTTCCAGTGGTACGACTACCACGCTCCAGCGGTACGACTACCACTCTCCAGCGGTACGACTACCATGCTCCAGCGGTACGACTACCACGCTTCAACTGTGCGACTCAACCACGTTCCAGTGGTACGACTACCACGCTCCAGCGGTACGACTACCACGCTCCAGCGGTACGAATACCACGCTCCAGCGGTACGACTACCACTCTCCAGCGGTACGACTACCATGCTCCAGCGGTACGATTACCACGCTCCAGCGGTGCGACTCAACCACGTTCCAGTGGTACGACTACCACGCTCCAGCGGTACGACTATCACGCTCCAGTGGTATGACTACCATGCTTCAGCGGTACGACTACCACTCTCCAGCGATACGACTACCACGCTCCAGCGGTACGACTAAACCACGCTCCAGTGGTACGACTACCACACTTCATCGGTACGACTATCACGCTCCAGCGGTATGACTATACCACGCTCCTTCGGTACGACTATCACGCTCCAGTGGTATGACTACCATGCTTCAGCGATACGACTATCACTCTCCAGCGATACGACTACCACGCTCCAGCGGTACGACTAAACCACGCACCAGCGGTACGACTACCGCACTCCAGCGGTACGACTCTACCACGCACCAGCGGTACGAGTACCACGCTCCAGAGGTATGACTCTACCACGCTCCAGCGGTACGACTCTACCACGCACCAGCTATACGACTACCATACTCCAGCGGTACGACTACCACGCTCCAGCGGTACAACTCTACCATGCTCCAGTGGTACGACTACCACGCACCAGCGGCACGACTGCCACGTTCCAGCGGTACGACTCTACCACGCACCAGCGGTACGACTACCACCCACCAGCGGTACGACTCTACCACGCACCAGCGGTACAAGTACCACGCTCCAGAGGTATGACTCTACGACGCTCCAGCGATACGACTACCACGCTCCAGCGGCACGACTCTACCACGCATCAGCGGTACGAGTACCACGCTCCAGTGGGACGACTGCCACGCTTCAGCGGGACGACTCTACCACGCTCCAGCGATGCGACTCTACCACGCTCCAAAGGTATGACTCTACCAAGCTTCAGCGGGACGACTACCACGCTCCAGCGGGACGACTACCACGCTCCAGCGGTACGACTCTACCACGCACCAGCGGTACGACTCTACCACGCACCAGCGGTACAGGTACTACGTTCCAGCGATACGACTACCACGCTCCAGCGGGACGACTACCACGCTCCAGCGGTACGACTACCACGCTCCAGCGGTACCACAGAACATACATAAACACACATCTTCAAACTCCCCATAATCTGTAATATAACCCATGATTTCTCTCTTCGTAAATCGCTTCCAAGATTCCTGTGTTCACGAAGCACTAAACACCTGTGTTAAAATTAAATTAATCCAGCAAAATCACATTTAACATCACACGTTAAATGTGTTTAACACACTTAACATCACACAACAGCAATAAATTCCACAGAGTGGAGTTAAATGCTGTTTCTGTTCTGCATAAACAGCTCAGTAATATCGTAATGTATTATTTAATAACGCACATCGACATATTTTTCTCGTTATTTATATACGAACGATCGACTGAGCAGTAGTCTGTTGTAAATGGAGTTATTACCATGAAATTTCTAGTGAAATGGGCTGACCCATTGTTTGGTGTTATTACCCATAAAATTTCTAGTGAAATGGGCTGACCCATTGTTTGGTGTTATTACCCACAAAATTTCTAGTGAAATGGGCTGACCCATTGTTTGGTGTTATTACCCATAAAATTTCTAGTGAAATGGGCTGACCCATTGTTTGGTGTTATTACCCACAAAATTTCTAGTGAAATGGGCTGACCCATTGTTTGGTGTTATTACCCATAAAATTTCTAGTGAAATGGGCTGACCCATTGTTTGGTGTTATTACCCACAAAATTTCTAGTGAAATGGGCTGACCCATTGTTTGGTGTTATTACCCATAAAATTTCTAGTGAAATGGGCTGACCCATTGTTTGGTGTTATTACCCACAAAATTTCTAGTGAAATGGGCTGACCCATTGTTTGGTGTTATTACCCATAAAATTTCTAGTGAAATGGGCTGACCCATTGTTTGGTGTTATTACCCACAAAATTTCTAGTGAAATGGGCTGACCCATTGTTTGGTGTTATTACCCATAAAATTTCTAGTGAAATGGGCTGACCCATTGTTTAGTGTTATTACCCACAAAATTTCTAGTGAAATGGGCTGACCCATTGTTTGGTGTTATTACCCATAAAATTTCTAGTGAAATGGGCTGACCCATTGTTTGGTGTTATTACCCACAAAATTTCTAGTGAAATGGGCTGACCCATTGTTTGGTGTTATTACCCATAAAATTTCTAGTGAAATGGGCTGACCCATTGTTTGGTGTTATTACCCACAAAATTTCTAGTGAAATGGGCTGACCCATTGTTTGGTGTTATTACCCATAAAATTTCTAGTGAAATGGGCTGACCCATTGTTTGGTGTTATTACCCACAAAATTTCTAGTGAAATGGGCTGACCCATTGTTTGGTGTTATTACCCATAAAATTTCTAGTGAAATGGGCTGACCCATTGTTTGGTGTTATTACCCACAAAATTTCTAGTGAAATGGGCTGACCCATTGTTTGGTGTTATTACCCATAAAATTTCTAGTGAAATGGGCTGACCCATTGTTTGGTGTTATTACCCACAAAATTTCTAGTGAAATGGGCTGACCCATTGTTTGGTGTTATTACCCATAAAATTTCTAGTGAAATGGGCTGACCCATTGTTTGGTGTTATTACCCACAAAATTTCTAGTGAAATGGGCTGACCCATTGTTTGGTGTTATTACCCATAAAATTTCTAGTGAAATGGGCTGACCCATTGTTTGGTGTTATTACCCATAAAATTTCTAGTGAAATGGGCTGACCCATTGTTTGGTGTTATTACCCACAAAATTTCTAGTGAAATGGGCTGACCCATTGTTTGGTGTTATTACCCATAAAATTTCTAGTGAAATGGGCTAACCCATTGTTAGGTGTTATTACCCACAAAATTTCTAGTGAAATGGGCTGACCCATTGTTTGGTGTTATTACCCATAAAATTTCTAGTGAAATGGGCTGACCCATTGTTTGGTGTTATTACCCACAAAATTTCTAGTGAAATGGGCTGACCCATTGTTTGGTGTTATTACCCATAAAATTTCTAGTGAAATGGGCTGACCCATTGTTTGGTGTTATTACCCATAAAATTTCTAGTGAAATGGGCTGACCCATTGTTTGGTGTTATTACCCACAAAATTTCTAGTGAAATGGGCTGACCCATTGTTTGGTGTTATTACCCATAAAATTTCTAGTGAAATGGGCTGACCCATTGTTTGGTGTTATTACCCACAAAATTTCTAGTGAAATGGGCTGACCCATTGTTTGGTAAATATTGGTTTCTTGATTATTGATCAGAATGATTTGTTGAAGAGCCGAGTTTGAGAAGACTGATCCTCTGGTAACCACAGGTAACTGGTTCTCCGAGTCACTAGTCACTAGTTAACCATCCAGTCACTAGCTAATCGCCAATTAGTTATCTAATTGCTGCTAACGGATCAGCTAATCGTCACCAGGAAGTTGCAAATGTAGATAAATGAAGGATGAAAATAATACAAGAATGTAAAAATACGCCATTATTAGTGGCGCCGGAGATAAACGACGCCATTATCCTGGGTAAAACTCGATACTCTGAGACAAAACAAATGACGAACTTCGAGGGTAAGTAGTGACGATAAAAAAAATTTTTTTGGCTCCTCAGGACTGGAATATATATTTTTTTTTTAATGTGGATTGCTAAACCCGTGTGGATCATTTATGAGTGGTGGGGGCTCGATCCTCCGTTCGGTGATAGCATGCCAGACACTGTTCTTTCAACGAGTGTGTGTGTACTCACCTAGTTGTACTCACCTAGTTGAGGTTGCGGGGGTCGAGTCCGAGCTCCTGGCCCCGCCTCTTCACTGATCGCTACTAGGTCACTCTCCCTGAGCCGTGAGCTTTATCATACCTCTGCTTAAAGCTATGTATGGATCCTGCCTCCACTACATCGCTTCCCAAATTATTCCACTTACTGACTACTCTGTGGCTGAAGAAATACTTCCTAACATCCCTGTGATTCATCTGTGTCTTCAGCTTCCAACTGTGTCCCCTTGTTACTGTGTCCAATCTCTGGAACATCCTGTCTTTGTCCACCTTGTCAATTCCTCTCAGTATTTTGTATGTCGTTATCATGTCCCCCCTATCTCTCCTGTCCTCCAGTGTCGTCAGGTTGATTTCCCTTAACCTCTCCTCGTGTGTGTGTGTGTGTGTGTGTGTGTGTGTGTGTGTGTGTGTGTGTGTGTGTGTGTGTGTGTGTGTGTGCGCGTGTGTGTGTGTGTGTGTGTGTGTGTGTGTGTGTGTGTGTGTGTGTGTGTGTGTGTGTGTGTGTGTGTGTGTGTGTGTGTGTGTAGATTTGTTAGTCAGGAAAGAGGACAAGTCTGTCCTGAATTTATATATTTTTTGTAATTAGCAAAAAATGGATGCACCAGCTGTCACTACTTTATTCAGTAAGATAGTTAAACTCATGGAATAAAAGCTAGTTGTGTTTCCGGTCTATTCCATCACACAAAAATATAGTACATACATAGTGTTAAAATCTATCTGTCTGAGCTGAGAGACTTCAGTAGGAAAATGAGAATAATGTCAATAATTCCATTCAAGGCCCAGGAGCTGGGACAGCTTCAAAAGGATTCGTTCCAGCAGAGCTGGAGTAACTTGTATGTCTCCCGACAGGAGTTGTCATCAGATGAGGATCCATTCACTGATCAACTATCAATTGGCCCTCCCCAGCTCCTCTTCTCACCCAGTGTAACGAGAAAATAGAGGAACACTACTCAGTAGCATCCTAAGTTGACGGGGATGACTCCTTGTGGTCATCCTGGAAGGATGGGTCCTGCAAGGCGCAGGATCAGCGATATAATCTTGAAATATTGAGTGGGTTCGCTCACTCTACTGCTCAGAGACCCTGATATATGGACAGGCGGGACCCATGTTGCGATATAGTCTTGTTTTCTTGAGAATTTCTGAGTTACTTTTGTTTTTTGGGGAACATGAAATGTTGCTGTGTGAAGGTCACTGGTGTGAGTGAGGTTGGTGGGAAGGTCACTGGTGTGAGTGAGGTTGGTGGGAAGGTCACGGGTATGAGTGAGGTTGGTGGGGAGGTCACTGGTGTGAGTGAGGTTGGTGGGAAGGTCACTGGTGTGAGTGAGGTTGGTGGGAAGGTCACTGGTGTGAGTGAGGTTGGTGGGAAGGTCACTGGTGTGAGTGAGGTTGGTGGGAAGGTCACTGGTGTGAGTGAGGTTGGTGGGAAGGTCACTGGTGTGAGTGAGGTTGGTGGGAAGGTCACTGGTGTGAGTGAGGTTGTCAGGATTTCTGTAAGTCTGCATCACAATTATCTACTGTCATCACCACCACCACTGCCACCACCGCCACTGTCATCACCACCACCCCTGTCATCACCACCACTGTCATCACCACCACCCCTGTCATCACCACCACTGTCATCACTACCACCATCATTGTTATCACCACCACCCCTGTCATTACCACTACCACTGTCACTACCACTACCAACTTCACCGTCACTACTACTGCTACCACTGTCACCACCACTACCACTGTCACCACCACTACCACTGTCACCACCATTTCCACTGTCACCACCACTATCACTGTCACTACCACTACCACTGTCACCACCACTACCACTGTCACCACCACTTCCACTGTCACCACCACTACCACTTCCCCACCATCTCCATCACTAACACCTCAAATAACGACATCATCTTCATCACTCCCACACAAACACTCACACAAAAATCCATCCCATCGTTCTCCCATATTTCTTCAACCACATTTAAGCAACCACGCATCCTTCCTCTATTCTCCTCAGTAGTTTTTCCTCGCCAGACATTAGACATCAACTTGCAAGAGCCCCATCTATCAACTATCCCCGAGTTCCTACGTCCCCAGAGCCCCATCAACTCTACCAGAGTGCCTGAGTGAGCACAATATTTCTTGTCTGAGTACTGTTACTCATACAGTTAGGTTAGGTAACATTTATCCGGAAACAGGACAAGTGTTTCCTGACGCGGATCTTAGTCATAAGACCTACAGCTGGAGCTTTCGTTCATCTGACAGAGGCCTTCCACTGGCTTATCATGCAGTGGATTCAGGTGAAGTGGTCAGGTTCTGTTGCAAGAGACAGTTGATGGCTGTTGTTTCTAGTTGATACTGACGCAGCATTAAATTCTAATAACAGGGAGTTACTCTGATGTGCCCAGGGGAAAAAGCTGATATTTTTCATTACGCTTCAAGTGGCTGATTAATATGACTTTCTCTATATTATCCTCAAACTCGATTATCAAGCTCATTTGTGAGGAAATTTTAAAATCTTTCGCGAGCTTTTAGGAACCCATTGAGCGTGTTGGACACACATGGCGTGGACTGACGAGAATACTGTGTTGGACAGTGCCGCATTTGCTTCCATGATGGCAATTAGATGATTGAAGGTGGGAATCAATTTTGCTTAGAAAGGCTAAACGACTCCATTCTTCGGATAATGAAGCATATTCAAGAATTTAACTAATTACCTGAATTTAATATCACTGACTCGTATTTCAAAACAGATGACACAAATCCATTATACTTAATTGAGAGGTGAGCTAATGTAAGGCGTGTCGTAACGGAACTGTTTCACTGATGATTTGAAGATATTATCTGTTGTGCATTAAGCCTCTAGCACTTGAAAAATACTTAAAAAACTCTGATAGGGGTAATTCTGAGCCTCCGAACGAGCAAAGAATCGCATCCTCTTCTCGTGACCTTCAAGAGATCAAGGTCTGAAAGACGAGGTGGTATGAACAAGAGTTTTAATTCTATGTCGACTGATAACGTTTCGAAAAAATCGGATAAACTACAGAGGATTAAATCCTCTCTGTCCACTCTCTTTGCCCACAGACTGCCAGCCAGTGAGACATGTCTGCCGGTATATCATTTTAAGGCACTTGACACAGACTCTCAAGCAGACTGAAACCTCTCTGTAAAACCTCAAAGCTTGAGCAGGCACTCAGCCAATATTTATTCCATGCATGTCAACTCCAAGCACTTGAACAGACTCTCGGCCAACCTGAATAAAATGCGATTTGATCAACTTCAAGCGCCTGCTGGGTGATCCTGACGCACTCGACTCACCGTACACACAGTGAGTGAAGCAACACTGTGCTAGGTGACTTGATCAGAGGTGTGATGATCTCACGAAACACTGTGATCTCATCTTACTCTGGAGTGGTTGGAGAATGCTCCGTTGCATGCATGCAGATGATTGAATGCAGGCCAGCGGATGCAGATGTTTGAATGCAAGTGAATGGAGGCGAATAAGTGCAGGTGGATTAGTATAGGAGAATGAATGCAGGTGAGTTCATGCTGGTGAATGAATACCGGTTAAATACTGGATAAATAAAGACGCATGAATATAGTTGATTGAAGATAAGTGCATAAAAGTGCATAAGAGATGTGTGCAAGTCGAGTCCAAATTTTACCACTGCTGGGTGAAAGAACTGGCAAAAGAATGAAAGAAGAAAGTGAGTGAGTCAGGAGGAAGAAAACAATTCATGAGATTTGTGCCAATTCATCTGAGGACTTTTTACAGAGTTACTGAAGGAACGTCATTCGGGTCAGGAACTTTGTTGCGGTCCAGCTGTCGGACACCGGGTGAAATGTGGGACCGTTTGGGAAAAAAATTGGAGATAGCCAGAAGTATGGTGTCTTGCTGTGTCAAACGAGGGGAGCTGGAGAGGTAGAGGGGACAAGGTTGGTACTTGCTTCTGTTCCTGGGTACTGCTAGTAGGAGCAGCTCTCTTCTGTGAGGTCTGTGAGTGCGTATAATTCACGTCTAATAAGGTTGTGACATTGGGTAACTTGGTACTGTTAGGGCTGTGAGTACAGGCGTTTCGCCTCTGTTGGGGCTGTGAGTGTGGATGTCTTACTTCTGTTGGGACTGTGAGTGTGGGTACCTTACTTCTGTTGGGGCTGTGAGTATGGGTACCTTACTTCTGTTGGGGCTGTGAGTGTGGATGTCTTACTTCTGTTGGAGTTGTGAGTGTGGGTATCTGACTTCTGTTTCGAGCCACGAGTGTGGGTATTTTACTTCTGTTGGGACTGTAAGATATCTTACTTCTGTTTGGGACCATGAGTGTGGGTATCTCACTTCTGTTGGGGCTGTGAGTAGATATTTGGCTTCTGCCGGAGTTGTCAGTAAAGATAATTCGCTTCTATTTAGGCTACAATTTAGTTGGGGCTGTCGTCAGGATGTTTGGACTGCAAGTATGGATAACCGGCTTCTGTCTTTAACTGATACGTATCCTCTCTGTGTTTAACAGACAAGTCTTTTCCCTCTGTGTTTATAAGACCAGTCTCTTCTCTGTGTTTGCTGTCTTGGTCGCGCACCATTTCTCTCACCTTGACTGTGAATAGACATTTATCCTGCAGTTATGTTAAATACGTAAATGTCATATATACTGCCTGAGAAATGGGAGGTAATAAGATTTAAGGATAGGAAAAATAAGACAGCCTCGGTTTCACGAATTAGTGACCTTTTCCTCGACATCAAAGTACTCATCTCTCCAACACAGGCACTGTATCACCTTTAAATAATTCCTTATTCTCTGGGAAGAATCTACATCTCTTGACACTAGCACTAGTTGCATTAACAATGCTATTTGGACTATTTTTGTCTCATGTATGGTAAGTGGGACAATGTAATGCGCAACAACACATTGCTCAAGACTGACCTTAACAAAACTTGACTCAAGGCTTGCTAAGCATAATGGTCCTTATCCCAAGTAGTCTCATTCATCTCCACGGTAAAAGCTCTACTAGGAGCCAGAAAACTCTGCCTCAACGCTAGTTGAAAGCAATTTTAGTGATGGACATCCTGTGTAGAGCTCTAATGGAGCCTGTACTACATTATCTCATGATGGGGGAATAATCTATAACCCCTGAAATATGAAGCTGGGTAAAGACTCCAGCTGGAGGAGCATCAACAAAGAGGGATCGGGGAGAGCAGCCGCTGTGACTGAAGGTATTTGCCAGAGGGTTGGAATGCATAGCAAACACTCCCATGTCAATATGTTTATTCCTGTACTGGATATACCCGGATCGTAAAGAAAAAGAGGTTGATCTGATGCCTCGTTTGTTACGGACGTACCTTAGGGTACCTTAGGGTACTACATATATTATTAAGGCAGAGAAATACTTGTATCTTACGAACCTACGTCAACATACCACAAATATTGCTATGACAGAGATGTACGTGTGTGTATATTACGGACGTAACATGATTTACACCCGACCACAGCCTCGCTCTTCTTAAAATGTTAACCTCGGCTTTGTGGTATCTATATGTGTTCAGATTCCTCAAAACTCAGGCGCCGATCATCTTCAAGACTGAGGGACTGATTACCCTATATTACACAAATAACCCGCACATAAAAGAGAGAAGCTTACGACGACGTTTCGGTCCGACTTGGACCATTGACAAAGTCACACTAACAGAGGTGGAGCAGGACGGCTATATATAGGCAGGAAGAGGTGGAGGTAGTAGTAGTAGTAGTACTAGTAGTAGTAGTAGTACAAGAATTGTATTGTGCCTTTCTGTTATTTACCCTATATTACACTGTTTTCTGTGAATAATTCTGCAGTGCTGAGGGACTGACTACCTTATCTCTCACTGATGGGCGAAACGTCTTCAAAACAGGAACCCAGGTGTTGAACACGTTTGTGTTTCGCCGTCTGTCAAAACCAACAAATGTCAGTCAACACACGTCACTCACAGCCAGTAAATGTCAGTCAAGAACGTTAGTCATGAATGTCAGTCAAGAACGTCAGTCAAGACCGTCAGTAAGAAACGTCAGTCAAGAACGTCACTCAGAAACGTCAGTCAACAACAACATCAGTCAACAACAACGTCAGTCAGCAACAACGTCAGTCAACAACAACGTCAGTCAGCAACAACGTCAGTCAACAACAACGTCAGTCAGTTACAACGTCAGTCAGCAACAACGTCAGTCAACAACAACGTCAGTCAGTTACAACGTCAGTCAACAACAACGTCAGTCAGCAACAACGTCAGTCAACAAAGTCAAATTATTAATTTCCCCCAAAAAAAACTTCAGTCTCCCCTCTACCTCTCCCCTCCTACCTTCCATTTTTCCTCCTACACCCCCCCCCCCCCCATTAATCCTGCCTTACCCATTTCCTAACCCCTTAGTCACTCGAGGGGAAAGGGTTACAATCAGACATAAAGTCTCCTCAACGAGGAGGAAGAAAAGGGAAAAAAATCCCCCCCTAGCCAGGTTGTTTCTCACTTCCCGTTTTCTTTGTATTGATTTTTTTTCTGTCTGTCTCTGTCTCTCTCTTCTTCTTCTCCTCCTTCTTCTCCTCATTCATCTCTCCTGAGGGGAGATATTTTTACAAGGGGAAGGAATATCATTCCTTTGTGGTTTGTCGCCTGTGATGACTGAGTCACCAGTCATCACAGTCATCACGGAAATGAGACGATATCTTCTTCGTTGAGTCATTTTTCTAACGTTGAAGGTGAGTTCGTTGAGCCATTCTTCTAACGTTGAAGGTGACTTCGTTGAGTCATTCTTCTTCGCTGGGTATTTATCGTTGATTCATCTTCGTTGATCCTTCTCCTTCGTTGATTCTTCGTCTTCGTTTAGCATTACCCTTCGTTGATGATGCTTCTTCGTTGAGTGTTACGCTTTGCTGAGTTGTATTCGTCTTCGTTGAACATTCGCATTTGTTGAACACTCACCTTCGCTGTACATATGCTTTCGTTGAGCGATTCGCTCCGCTATTCTTCTTTGTTGAGCATTCCCCCTGCCCGATCATACCTCTTCGTTAAGCATGCCTTTTCGTTAAACATACCTCTTCGTTAAACATACCTCTTCGTTAAACATGCCTCGTCATTGGTTAATTTGCCTGTTGAAAGTGGGTTTCAAGCTTACTGGCTACACGATGATCCTGTTAAGATTTCACGTCGCCTGTTCACCACCAGTCAAGAATACTTGAATCCCTAAAACAGAGATTTTGATTTAGGGATTAAAGTATATACACTGAGAGACATACAAGTGTGTATAGATGTATATCCTCTCCTTGGCTGTAATGAAGGAAACGTTTCTCATCGCGTAGCTTTGTCTCTGATTATTATTCTAAGGATTATTTATAAGGTGTGTTCTGTGAGATTTAATTGTCGTGACCCGTCTGCAAATTTCAGGAAGAACATAGAAGCAGCAAATGCCTCTACCCTGGGATCTTGTCAGCACGATACAAAGGTAGGAAATGCTTCTACACTGGGGTAGTGTCAGCACGATACAAAGGTAGGAAATGCTTCTACCCTGGGGTCTTGCCAGCACGACGCAGAGGCAGGAAACGCCTCTGCCTTGGGGTATTGTCAGCACGACACAGAGGCAGGAAATGCCTCTACCCTGGGATCTTGTCAGCACGATACAAAGGTAGGAAATGCTTCTACCCTGGGGTCTTGTCAGCACGACGCAGAGACAGGAAACGCCTCTGCCTTGGGGTATTGTCAGCACGACACAGAGGCAGGAAATGCCTCTACCCTGGGATCTTGTCAGCACGACACAGAGGCAGCAAATGCACACTCCACACATACACGCACACACACACACACACACACACACACACACACACACAAGGGAGAAACTGACCACATACAGGCAGGATCCAGAGTCACAAAGGGTGAGGCAATGGGAGGAAGAAAGGGCAAAATCAGTGTTTATCCATGGGCTTCAGGAGAGAGAGGAAAGGACACACACTGAAAGGCAGCAGGAAGAAAGAAAGGAGATTGAGAAAATCATCACGGAAATAGGTGAAGAGATGGACGAGATTGTAAATTTTCAGAGAATAGGGGGGTACTCGAAGGGGAGAAACCGACCAATCAAGCTGATTCTCAGGATGGAAACAGTGCGGAACAGGATCCTCCAAGAGAAACCACGATTGAAATACTCGGAAGAGTACAAGAGGGTGTTCCTAGACAGAGACAGAACAAAATCAGAACGACAGCAGCTGAGGGAGAGGACAAAAAAGCGAAAGGAGCTAGGAAAAGAGACAAGGATGGAACCAGCAGAGGTCAGTCAGAGCAGAACAGAACAGCAAGGGCAAGCACACACACAACTATTCTCAGAACCATACAACCTATCACACCATCCCAACACACACTACAATCCATACCCACAGCCTCCACCCAACACCGAGCTATAGAATCCCACAGTATGCCACCAGGTCTCCCACCCTCACAGGCCCCCCAAACCACAGTGTTGGAAAGGAAACTGAAGGTATGGTACACAAACGTTGATGGAATAACAAATAAGTGGGAGGAGTGGCATGAAAGATTCAAAGAAGCATCACCGGACATCATAGCTCTCACAGAAACCAAGCTTACAGGTATGATAACAGATGCCATTTTTCCAACGGGATACCAAATCCTGAGGAAAGACAGAGGGAACAGGGGGGGTGGAGGAGTGGCGTTGCTGATCAAAAATCGCTGGAATTTTGATGAGCTGGAGAGAGGAGACAGCGGAGAAGAAAGTGATTACATAGCGGGAACACTTCACTCTGGGGGTCCCAAGGTGGTAATAGCAGTGATGTATAACCCACCACAGAACAGCAGGAGGCCAAGGCAAGAGTACGACGAGAGCAATAGAGCGATGGTTGATACACTGGCTAGAGTGGCCAGAAGAGCTCATGCATGCAGGGCAAAGCTCCTGATCATGGGTGACTTTAACCACAAGGAGATCGATTGGGAGAACTTGGACCCACATGGGGGCCAAGATACATGGAGGGCTAAGATGATGGAGGTGGTACTGGAAAACTTCATGTGCCAACACGTAAGGGACACTACAAGAGAGAGAGGAGAGGATGAACCAGCAAGGCTGGACTTAGTATTCACCTTGAGTAGTGCAGATATCGAGGACATCACATACGAAAGACCCCTTGGGGCCAGTGACCATGTGGTTTTAAGCTTCGAATACACAGTAGAGCTACAAGTGGAGGGAGAAGCAGGAAGGCCAGGACGAATGAAGCCAAACTACAAGAAAGGGGACTACACAGGAATGAGGAACTACCTGAACGGGGTTCAGTGGGACAGAGAACTGGCAGGGAAACCAGTTAATGAGATGATGGAATATGTAGCAACAAAATGCAAGGAGGCTGAGGAGAGGTTTGTACCCAAGGGTAACAGGAATAATGAAAAAGCCAGGATGAGCCCATGGTTTACCCAAAGGTGCAGGGAGGCAAAAACCAAGTGTGCTAGGGAATGGAAGAAATATAGAAGGCAAAGGACCCAGGAGAATAAGGAGACCAGTCGTAGAGCCAGAAACGAATATGCACAGATAAGAAGGGAGGCCCAAAGACAATATGAAAATGACATAGCAGGGAAAGCCAAATCTAACCCAAAACTGTTGTACAGCCACATCAGGAGGAAAACAACAGTCAAGGACCAGGTAATCAGGCTAAGGAAGGAAGGAGGAGAGTCAACAAGAAATGACCGTGAAGTATGTGAAGAACTCAACAAGAGATTCAAAGAAGTGTTCACAGAGGAGACAGAAGGGACTCCAGAAAGACGGAGAGGTGGGGCACACCACCAAGTGCTGGACACAGTGCACACCACCGAGGAAGAAGTGAAGAGGTTTCTGAGTGAGCTAGATACCTCAAAGGCAATGGGGCCAGATAACATCTCCCCATGGGTATTGAGAGAGGGAGCAGAGGTGCTATGTGTACCCCTAACAACAATATTCAATACATCTATCGAAACAGGGAGATTGCCTGAGGCATGGAAGACAGCAAATGTAGTCCCAATCTTTAAAAAAGGAGACAGACATGAAGCATTAAACTACAGACCAGTGTCACTGACATGTATAGTATGCAAAATCATGGAGAAGATTATCAGGAGAAGAGTGGTGGAACACCTAGAAAGGAACGATCTCATCAACAGCAGCCAACATGGTTTCAGGGACGGGAAATCCTGTGTCACAAACCTACTGGAGTTCTATGACATGGTGACAGCAGTAAGACAAGAGAGAGAGGGGTGGGTGGATTGCATTTTCTTGGACTGTAAGAAGGCGTTTGACACAGTTCCACACAAGAGATTGGTGCAAAAACTGGAGGACCAAGCAGGGATAACAGGGAAGGCACTACAATGGATCAGGGAATACTTGTCAGGAAGACAGCAGCGAGTCATGGTACGTGGCGAGGTGTCAGAGTGGGCACCTGTGACCAGCGGGGTCCCGCAGGGGTCAGTCCTAGGACAAGTGCTGTTTCTGGTATTTGTGAACGACATGACGGAAGGAATAGACTCTGAGGTGTCC
The DNA here is from genome assembly GCF_038502225.1 of Cherax quadricarinatus. Lineage (NCBI taxonomy): Eukaryota > Metazoa > Arthropoda > Malacostraca > Decapoda > Parastacidae > Cherax > Cherax quadricarinatus. The sequence goes on along the minus strand of NC_091314.1, from coordinate 3,560,389 downwards.
CTGTTTGCAGATGACGTGAAGTTGATGAGAAGAATTAACTCGATCGAAGACCAGGCAGAACTACAAAGGTATCTGGACAGGCTGCAGACCTCCAGCAATTGGCTCCTGGAGTTCAATCCCACCAAGTGCAAAGTCATGAAGATTGGGGAAGGGCAAAGAAGACAGCAGACGGAGTACAGTCTAGGGGGCCAGAGACTACAAACCTCACTCAAGGAAAAAGATCTTGGGGTGAGTATAACACCAGGCACATCTCCTGAAGCGCACATCAACCAAATAACTGCTGCAGCATATGGGCGCCTGGCAAACCTCAGAACAGCATTCCGACATCTTAATAAGGAATCATTCAGGACCCTGTACACCGTGTACGTTAGGCCCATATTGGAGTATGCGGCACCAGTTTGGAACCCACACCTAGCCAAGCACGTGAAGAAACTAGAGAAAGTGCAAAGGTTTGCAACAAGACTAGTCCCAGAGCTAAGAGGTATGTCCTACGAGGAGAGGTTAAGGGAAATCAACCTGACGACACTGGAGGACAGGAGAGATAGGGGGGACATGATAACGACTTACAAAATACTGAGAGGAATTGACAAGGTGGACAAAGACAGGATGTTCCAGAGATTGGACACAGTAACAAGGGGACACAGTTGGAAGCTGAAGACACAGATGAATCACAGGGATGTTAGGAAGTATTTCTTCAGCCACAGAGTAGTCAGTAAGTGGAATAGTTTGGGAAGCGATGTAGTGGAGGCAGGATCCATACATAGCTTTAAGCAGAGGTATGATAAAGCTCACGGTTCAGGGAGAGTGACCTAGTAGCGATCAGTGAAGAGGCGGGGCCAGGAGCTCGGACTCGACCCCCGCAACCTCAACTAGGTGAGTACAACTAGGTGAGTACACACACACACACACACACACACACACACACACACGACATGATGGAAGAGTTAGACTCAGAAGTGTCCCTGTTCGCAAACGATGTGAAGTTAGTGAGGAGAATTAAATCAGATGAGGACCGGGCAGGACTTCAAAGACACCTGGTCCAGCAACTGGCTTCTCGAATTTAATCCCGCCAAATGCAAAGTCATGAAGATAGGGGAAGGGCAAAGAACACCGCAGACAGAGTATAGGCTAGGTGGCCAAAGACTGCAAACCTCGCTCAAGGAGAAAGATCTTGGGGTGAGTATAACACCGAGCATGTCTCCGGAGGCACACATCAACCAGATAACTGCTGTAGCATATGGGCGCCTGGCAAACCTGAGAACAGCGTTCCGATACCTTAGTAAGGAATCGTCCAAGACACTGTACACCGTGTATGTCAGGCCCATACTGGAGTATGCAGCACCTGTTTGGAACCCGCACTTGATAAAGCACGTCAAGAAACTAGAGAAAGTGTAAAGGTTTGCGACAAGGTTAGTTCCAGAGCTAAGGGGAATGTCTTATGAAAAAAGGTTAAGGGAAATCGGCCTGACGACACTAGAGGACAGGAGGGTCAGGGGAGACATGATAACGACATATAAAATACTGCGCGGAATAGACAAGGTGGACAAAGACAGGATGTTCCAGGGAGGGGACACAGAAACAAGAGGTCACAATTGGAAGTTGACGACACAGATGAGTCAGAGAGATATTAGGAAGTATTTCTTCAGTCATAGAGTTGTCAGGCAGTGGAATAGCCTAGAAAATGATGTAGTGGAGGCAGGAACCATACATAGTTTTAAGACGAGGTATGATAAAGCTCGTGGAGCGGGGAGAGAGAGAGGACCCAGTAGCAACCGGTGAAGAGGCGGGGCCAGGAGCTGCAACCACAAATAGGTGAGTACAATTAGGTGACTACACGCACACACACACACACACACACACACACACACACACACACACACACACACACAAGAAAAATCTTAACCTCTCATCAACTTATCCCCAATAATTTCTATGCTTTTACAAGCAACAGATAACAGGTTCTAAATTTTGCATAATTATATTCAATCGTTCCAAATAACTGAACATATTCCGACTGGATAATTTATTGGATAGAAATTACTAGAGGTCAATAATGACAAGAAGAGACTGTGGTAACCATTAGTGATGTTTACTGTCTTAGAATGCACTGATAGTGGAAAAAAATCGAGATATTTTGGGACAGTTAATTTATATAGGATTATCTGTATTTTAGAGAAATTAATAAATCTGTAGAGAGTCCTAAAAGGCCTTGAGGGGGATGGCGGGTAATCTTGTTTGATATGAGGAAGGAGAGGGGGTAGCTTCACTATCCTATCCTCCTAGCCCAGGACCTAGAGGGTAGGATAGTGAAGGACGGGGAAGGATAGTGACGGATGGTGTGTCTAGTCATGTAATTGGACAATGAAAAATATTCCCCTCCCCCCTTTTTTTTAAATTTACCAAAAATCGGCACTTGTGATGTTTCGATCCATCTTGGACTTTTGTCAAGTCACAATAGTCCAAGAGGGAGTGAAACGTCGTAGTTAAATCCATGTTAGTCATTCAGTGCAAGGGATGGTGGAGACTCGATCCTCCTTGCCCTAATCGGGAGGTGCTCTTCGACCAGCCATAATGTTTTTGATCGACTCTCCTAAGCAGAGCCACGTTAAGGGACTTCTGACACAGTCTAGGACCCTCCTACAAGGAACCATGATAAGGGACTTCTGACACAGTCTAGGACCCTCCTACTAGGGACCACGTTAAAGGACTTCTGACACAGTCTAGGACTCTTCGAGGAATCACTTCGAAGTCCTTCTGACGGCCTAGGACTATACAGTCCACCCAGCTCTTTCCTTTCTCGTCTCCCAGTTACATTACAGTCACATTAATCAGTTCACGCCAGTGCAAAGGGAAAGAAATTCTCGATTACAGACTGGTGGCAGCCCAGCCAGACGACTCACACTCACAGGAGACCAGAAAGAGAAATAAAACATATATCATCGCTCTCCTCCCCCCAAAAAAATCACAGCGGTGGAAAAAATATCAGAAATATTTTTTATAGAAAACGATGATAGTCGGGGAAACTCATGAATTTCGTTTTTCGTTGCTGATACTGGATGAACTCAGGGAAAACTGGTGTATATTAACGAGAGGCTACGGGGAGGGGTCGGTCCCTGGCTCTCAGGGGTCACGAACGGACATTCACCCAGCGTTGCTGTGTACTGGAGACATCACAAGCCAAACACGCATTTTTCGGGACGACGTTCCGCTCTGATGACACGTTGCGTTGTCGTGTACAGGCGTCAGTCATGCTGACAGCTACCGTCAGCATGACGCCTGTACAGTGCATGAAGATGCCCTCGAAATCTGACGACCTAAAATCGCTGTGCTCGTAAATCCAGATTCGTTAACCCGCTTCGTTTGGCTGATTATTTAACAGCAATTTTGCGTTACTAACGATGGGCATATTGAAATTTATTTATGAAATTTATATAGTTCAGGGTTTAAACCATTAAAATTATCCCATGCACATTTTATGCAGGAATAAACATTTATTGACAAAACTGAATGATAGATTACTAAGCCTATTTATATACATTAAGTTCTGTAAATACCATTGGGAACATTTATGTTCCCGAGGCTAAAAGCCTTTTAAGGGGAAAAGTTACGAGAAGTTAAAGCCTTTTAACAGAAAACTCTAAGGAAAATTAAAAGGCTGGTGAAGGTTAAAAAATTTTAACGCTCCGAAAAAAGGTCTGCGAAATCTTAAAGGCTTCAGAGATTTAAAAATATGGCTACAGAAAAAGGCAATGGGGGCTTTAAAGCCTTTTAACATAAAAGGATTTTGCCTAAATGGATTGTGTTAAAACAGATACTGTTTTATCGTATGTTAAATCCTCAATTGGAGTGAGTCCGGGAGCTAGAGCATCCTTACACGTGAAGAAATTAACGTTGCCAGGGCTAGAGTTGTCAGGAAGTGGAACACTCTGAAGAGTGAAGTTGTGGAGGCAGGATCCATACATGGCTTTATGATGAGGTATGACAAGGCTCTTTGAGCAGGGAAAGAGTGGACTTAGTAGTGACTAGCGAAGAGGCGATGCCAGGAGCTGTGAATCGACCCATGCAGCCACATATAGGTGAGTACACACACACGCCTCTATCACTTGACGGGGTTCGAACTGTCTGTGTATACATAGCTCCGGGCAATGACCGCAATTGTTATCAAACATAGATATCATAACGATAACGTATGAACAGGTTATCAGCTGAATGGATTACCAAAAAAAGATTTCTCCCCAAGGAGAGGTCAAAGATTTCTCCCCAAGGAGAGGTCAAAGATTTCTCCCCAAGGAGAGGTCAAAGATTTCTCCCCAAGGAGAGGTCAAAGATTTCTCCCCAAAGAGAGGTCAAAGATTTCTCCCCAAGGAGAGGTCAAAGATTTCTCCCCAAGGAGAGGTCAAAGATTTCTCCCCAAAGAGAGATCAAAGATTTCTCCCCAAAGAGAGGTCAAAGATTCCTCCCCAAAGAGAGATCAAAGATTTCTCCCCAAAGAGAGATCAAAAAATTCCTCCCGAAACAGGGGTCAAAGATTTCTTGTTAAGGAGGAATCAAGAGCCCAGACAAACTCTCCACTAAAGCTTCAGAACTGGTATCTCTTCATTAAGTGAAGGTTTAAGAGCGTAGGAATTTGCTGACTTGAACGAACTTATTTTTGTCCAGTAACTCAGTTTAGTGAATTTGTGATGTGGGTTACGATTTTCATCATTTTTTTATATCGTTGTTTTTGTGTCGCTGTTTCCTGAATAATTACGCAAGACATTAACAGAAATGGTAGAACCGATCAGGTCATGTTAGGTCAGGTCATTGTAGATGAATGGTTCACAGAACCGACACGTTGATTGATGGACTGACCACATCGACTCAAGGTTGAGGGACTGATTACCTCATTCTCCTCCTATTCTTCAAGCTTCTCCTGTGTGTGGACTGAAGAAGCCACTGTGTGGCGAAACGTTTCCTTAATAAAGATACCCAAGAGTTGCACATATGTCTAATTTATCAACAGGTCAGGTCACAAACCAGGTCACGTTAGGTCAGGTAATAAATCAGGTCACGTTAGGTCGGGTCATAAACCAGGTTACGTTAGGTCAGGTCATAAACCAGGTTACGTTAGGTCAGGTCATAAACCAGGTCACGTTAGGTCAGGTCATAAACCAGGTTACGTTAGGTCAGGTCATAAACCAGGTCACGTTAGGTCAGGTCATAAACCAGGTCACGTTAGGTCAGGTCATAAACCAGGTTACGTTAGGTCAGGTCATAAACCAGGTCACGTTATGTCAGTCACCCATGGTTCTGATTGACTCAGTCACCCATGGTTCTGATTGACTCAGTCACTCATTGTTCTGATTGACTCAGTCACTCATGGTTCTGATTGACTCAGTCACTCATGGTTCTGATTGACTCAGTCACCCATGGTTCTGATTGACTCAGTCACCCATGGTTCTGATTGACTCAGTCACCCATGGTTCTGATTGACTCAGTCACTCATGGTTCTGATTGACTCAGTCACCCATGGTTCTGATTGACTCAGTCACCCATGGTTCTGATTGACTCAGTCACTCATGGTTCTGATTGACTCAGTCACCCATGGTTCTGATTGACTCAGTCACTCATGGTTCTGATTGACTCAGTCACCCATTGTTCTGATTGACTCAGTCACCCATTGTTCTGATTGACTCAGTCACCCATGGTTCTGATTGACCCAGTCACCCATGGTTCTGATTGACTCGGTCACTCATGGTTCTGATTGACTCAGTCACCCATTGTTCTGATTGACTCAGTCACCCATGGTTCTGATTGACTCAGTCACCCATGGTTCTGATTGACTCGGTCACCCATGGTTCTGACTGACTCAGTCACCCATGGTTCTGATTGACTCGGTCACCCATGGTTCTGACTGACTCAGTCACCCATGGTTCTGATTGACTCGGTCACCCATGGTTCTGATTGACTCAGTCACCCATGGTTCTGATTGACTCGGTCACCCATGGTTCTGACTGACTCAGTCACCCATGGTTCTGATTGACTCGGTCACCCATGGTTCTGACTGACTCAGTCACCCATGGTTCTGATTGACTCGGTCACCCATGGTTCTGACTGACTCAGTCACCCATGGTTCTGATTGACTCGGTCACCCATGGTTCTGATTGACTCAGTCACCCATGGTTCTGATTGACTCGGTCACCCATGGTTCTGATTGACTCAGTCACTCATGGTTCTGATTGACTCAGTCACCCATTGTTCTGATTGACTCAGTCACCCATGGTTCTGATTGACTCAGTCACTCATGGTTCTGATTGACTCAGTCACCCATGGTTCTGATTGACTCAGTCACCCATGGTTCTGATTGACTCAGTCACTCATGGTTCTGATTGACTCAGTCACTCATTGTTCTGATTGACTCAGTCACCCATGGTTCTGATTGACTCAGTCACCCATGGTTCTGATTGACTCAGTCACCCATTGTTCTGATTGACTCAGTCACCCATGGTTCTGATTGACTCAGTCACTCATGGTTCTGATTGACTCAGTCACCCATGGTTCTGATTGACTCAGTCACCCATGGTTCTGATTGACTCGGTCACCTATGGTTCTGACTGACTCAGTCACCCATGGTTCTGATTGACTCGGTCACCCATGGTTCTGATTGACTCAGTCACCCATGGTTCTGATTGACTCAGTCACCCATGGTTCTGATTGACTCAGTCACCCATGGTTCTGATTGACTCGGTCACCCATGGTTCTGATTGACTCAGTCACCCATGGTTCTGATTGACTCGGTCACCTATGGTTCTGACTGACTCAGTCACCCATGGTTCTGATTGACTCAGTCACCCATGGTTCTGATTGACTCAGTCACCCATGGTTCTGATTGACTCAGTCACCCATGGTTCTGATTGACTCAGTCACCCATGGTTCTGATTGACTGATGGTTCTGATTGACTCAGTCACCCATGGTACTGATAGACTCAGTAACCCATGGTTCTGATTGACCCATGGTTCTGATTGTCAGTCACTCATGGTTCTGATTGACTCGGTCACCCATGGTTCTGATTGACTCAGTCACCCATGGTTCTGATTGACTCAGTCACCCATGGTTCTGATTGACTCAGTCACCCATGGTTCTGATTGACTCGGTCACCTATGGTTCTGATTGACTCAGTCACCCATGGTTCTGATTGACTCGGTCACCCATGGTTCTGATTGACTCGGTCACCCATGGTTCTGATTGACTCAGTCACCCATGGTTCTGATTGACTCAGTCACCCATGGTTCTGATTGACTCGGTCACCCATGGTTCTGATTGACTCGGTCACCTATGGTTCTGATTGACTCAGTCACCCATGGTTCTGATTGACTCAGTCACCCATGGTTCTGATTGACTCGGTCACCCATGGTTCTGATTTGACCCATGGTTCTGATTGACTCGGTCACCCATGGTTCTGATTGACTCGGTCACCCATGGTTCTGATTGACTCATGGTCACCCATGGTTCTGATTGACTCGGTCACCCATGGTTCTGATTGACTCGGTCACCCATGGTTCTGATTGACTCAGTCACCCATGGTTCTGATTGACTCGGTCACCCATGGTTCTGATTGACTCGGTCACCCATGGTTCTGATTGACTCAGTCACCCATGGTTCTGATTGACTCGGTCACCCATGGTTCTGATTGACTCAGTCACTCATGGTTCTGATTGACTCAGTCACCCATTGTTCTGATTGACTCAGTCACCCATGGTTCTGATTGACTCAGTCACTCATGGTTCTGATTGACTCAGTCACCCATGGTTCTGATTGACTCAGTCACCCATGGTTCTGATTGACTCAGTCACTCATGGTTCTGATTGACTCAGTCACTCATTGTTCTGATTGACTCAGTCACCCATGGTTCTGATTGACTCAGTCACCCATGGTTCTGATTGACTCAGTCACCCATTGTTCTGATTGACTCAGTCACCCATGGTTCTGATTGACTCAGTCACTCATGGTTCTGATTGACTCAGTCACCCATGGTTCTGATTGACTCAGTCACCCATGGTTCTGATTGACTCGGTCACCTATGGTTCTGACTGACTCAGTCACCCATGGTTCTGATTGACTCGGTCACCCATGGTTCTGATTGACTCAGTCACCCATGGTTCTGATTGACTCAGTCACCCATGGTTCTGATTGACTCAGTCACCCATGGTTCTGATTGACTCGGTCACCCATGGTTCTGATTGACTCAGTCACCCATGGTTCTGATTGACTCGGTCACCTATGGTTCTGACTGACTCAGTCACCCATGGTTCTGACTGACTCAGTCACCCATGGTTCTGATTGACTCAGTCACTCATGGTTCTGATTGACTCGGTCACCCATGGTTCTGATTGACTCAGTCACCCATGGTTCTGATTGACTCAGTCACCCATGGTTCTGATTGACTCAGTCACCCATGGTTCTGATTGACTCGGTCACCTATGGTTCTGACTGACTCAGTCACCCATGGTTCTGATTGACTCGGTCACCCATGGTTCTGATTGACTCGGTCACCCATGGTTCTGATTGACTCAGTCACCCATGGTTCTGATTGACTCAGTCACCCATGGTTCTGATTGACTCGGTCACCCATGGTTCTGATTGACTCGGTCACCTATGGTTCTGATTGACTCAGTCACCCATGGTTCTGATTGACTCAGTCACCCATGGTTCTGATTGACTCGGTCACCCATGGTTCTGATTGACTCGGTCACCCATGGTTCTGATTGACTCGGTCACCCATGGTTCTGAGTGACTCGGTCACCCATGGTTCTGATTGACTCAGTCACCCATGGTTCTGATTGACTCGGTCACCTATGGTTCTGACTGACTCAGTCACCCATGGTTCTGATTGACTCGGTCACCCATGGTTCTGATTGACTCGGTCACCCATGGTTCTGATTGACTCAGTCACCCATGGTTCTGATTGACTCGGTCACCCATGGTTCTGATTGACTCGGTCACCCATGGTTCTGATTGACTCAGTCACCCATGGTTCTGATTGACTCAGTCACCCATGGTTCTGATTGACTCGGTCACCCATGGTTCTGATTGACTCGGTCACCCATGGTTCTGATTGACTCGGTCACCCATGGTTCTGATTGACTCGGTCACCCATGGTTCTGATTGACTCAGTCACCCATGGTTCTGATTGACTCGGTCACCTATGGTTCTGACTGACTCAGTCACCCATGGTTCTGATTGACTCGGTCACCCATGGTTCTGATTGACTCGGTCACCCATGGTTCTGATTGACTCAGTCACCCATGGTTCTGATTGACTCGGTCACCCATGGTTCTGATTGACTCGGTCACCCATGGTTCTGATTGACTCAGTCACCCATGGTTCTGATTGACTCAGTCACCCATGGTTCTGATTGACTCAGTCACCCATGGTTCTGACTGACTCAGTCACCCATGGTTCTGATTGACTCGGTCACCCATGGTTCTGATTGACTCAGTCACCCATGGTTCTGACTGACTCAGTCACCCATGGTTCTGATTGACTCGGTCACCCATGGTTCTGATTGACTCAGTCACCCATGGTTCTGATTGACTCAGTCACCCATGGTTCTGATTGACTCAGTCACCCATGGTTCTGATTGACTCGGTCACCCATGGTTCTGATTGACTCAGTCACTCATGGTTCTGATTGACTCGGTCACCCATGGTTCTGATTGACTCAGTCACCCATGGTTCTGATTGACTCAGTCACCCATGGTTCTGATTGACTCGGTCACCCATGGTTCTGACTGACTCGGTCACCCATGGTTCTGATTGGCTCGGTCATCCATGGTTCTGACTGACTCGGTCACCCATGGTTCTGATTGACTCGGTCACCCATGGTTCTGATTGACTCGGTCACTCATGGTTCTGATTGACTCGGTCACCCATGGTTCTGATTGACTCGGTCACTCATGGTTCTGATTGACTCGGTCACTCATGGTTCTGATTGACTCAGTCACCCATGGTTCTGATTGACTCAGTCACCCATGGTTCTGATTGACTCAGTCACCCATGGTTCTGATTGACTCGGTCACCCATGGTTCTGATTGACTCAGTCACCCATGGTTCTGATTGACTCAGTCACCCATGGTTCTGATTGACTCAGTCACCCATGGTTCTGATTGACTCGGTCACCTATGGTTCTGACTGACTCAGTCACCCATGGTTCTGATTGACTCGGTCACCCATGGTTCTGATTGACTCAGTCACCCATGGTTCTGATTGACTCAGTCACCCATGGTTCTGATTGACTCGGTCACCCATGGTTCTGATTGACTCGGTCACCCATGGTTCTGATTGACTCAGTCACCCATGGTTCTGATTGACTCAGTCACCCATGGTTCTGATTGACTCGGTCACCCATGGTTCTGACTGACTCGGTCACCCATGGTTCTGATTGGCTCGGTCATCCATGGTTCTGACTGACTCGGTCACCCATGGTTCTGATTGACTCGGTCACCCATGGTTCTGATTGACTCGGTCACTCATGGTTCTGATTGACTCGGTCACCCATGGTTCTGATTGACTCGGTCACCCATGGTTCTGATTGACTCGGTCACTCATGGTTCTGATTGACTCGGTCACCCATGGTTCTGATTGACTCAGTCACCCATGGTTCTGATTGACTCGGTCATCAATGATTCTGATTAACCCAGTCACCCATGGTTCTGATTGACTCGGTCACCCATGGTTCTGATTGACTCGGTCACCCATGGTTCTGATTGACTCAGTCACCCATGGTTCTGATTGACTCGGTCATCAATGATTCTGATTAACCCAGTCACCCATGGTTCTGATTGACTCGGTCACCCATGGTTCTGATTAACCCAGTCACCCATGGTTCTGATTGACTCGGTCATCCATGGTTCTGATTGACTCGGTCACCCATGGTTCTGATTGTCTCAGTCACCCATGGTTCTGATTGACTCTGTCACCCATGGTTCTGATTGACTCTGTCACCCATGGTTCTGATTGACTCAGTCACCCATAGTTCTGATTGACTCTGTCACCCATGGTTCTGATTGACTCTGTCACCCATGGTTCTGATTGACTCAGTCACCCATAGTTCTGATCGACTCTGTCACCCATGGTTCTGATTGACTCTGTCACCCATGGTTCTGATTGACTCAGTCACCCATAGTTCTGATCGACTCTGTCACCCATGGTTCTGATTGACTCTGTCACCCATGGTTCTGATTGACTCTGTCACCCATAGTTCTGATCGACTCTGTCCTTCATGGTTCTGATTGACTCTGTCACCCATAGTTCTGATCGACTCTGTCACCCTTGGTTCTGCCTAACTCAGACACTCATAGAGACCAGTTGGTCGTTGTGTGACTCGTGCCATGGCCCAAAGACTACAAGCAAGCACTCAGTCCATTTTAGAAAGAGTCCTGTGAGAATGTCCTCGTCCCTGAAGGTTTGTATAATGTTCAACTCCATGGAGCTGAACTCTTCTACAGGCTGAGGGACTGACCCCCTCAAATACTTTTCCTTCAAGATTGATGGACTGATTACACCATCTTTATTTAATTACTACTGTTCCCTTTGTATTTAACATGCGTCTTAATTTTCAGCTTTCCGGTATTTTATACATTTTTCAACAATACCGTTAGAGGAAATTAATGAAGATAATTTAGACATTGATCGTACCGCTTCACACTGCCTCCTCCTAGTGTCTTTGATAGCACGTTAATAAGCCTATTCTGTAAATTAATTAGTGGGATGTGTATAGGTGCCATACTTCGCTTACATATATATACACAAAACAACCACTGTGAAAAAACATTAAAACTTCTAAGCGCTTTCGTGATTACTTACATTATCAAGGAACTGTTATGATAGTGTGATGTAAGAAATCACGAAAGGACTTGGAAGTTCACTGTTTTTTTCACAGTAGTTGTTTTGCCTATTGTGATATCACCTGTTTACTGTGATCTTATTGCTTATGCAGATATGTATTGGCAGCCATCATATCAAGACACAGGTCATCTCAACAGCATCAACAAAGTAATAAGATAAATAGCATCACAGTCTTGAAGACAGGATCGACGAAGGTCGTCACAACATCTACAATAAGGCGGCCACAACAGTCAGAGCAGCATAATCTACATCACATCTAAATCAATGAGGTCGTCACATCACTACCATTTAAAACACACACACACACACACACAAACACACACATACACACACCCAAGAAAGCAACCTGCAAAAAAATGCGAGATGCCAGAGTGCTTCGCAAAATTCAACACATGAATGGAGTACACAGGGCTGTAAGGAACCACTAACAAGCTGGTATAATACTCAAGGAGCTCACTGTGTCGCGTCCCACTGTGCTAACTCAGAGAGAACGGCCAGCATGTTGTTATTATTATTATCGTCTAGAGACCTGATACTGCCGCACCAGCCAATTAGTTGATGTTGTGGATTACGACTCCAACATAGTTCTGAGTGATTGACGGACTCTGTGGACAGTGGTTCTTTGTGCCTCCAAGCAAAACAAATGTATAAATTGTGAATGTATACAAGCTAAAGTGTGTATCCATATATCATGTGGGAGTTCGAACACGTGGATAGGGTAAAGTAATACTCACGTAGGCTGGAAATACGTATAATTACAGATAATGTGGGGAGCGCCCAACAGCCTGCCTATCTCCTTGCTCACTCTCGTATAACTGACTGGCCGCCCACAGTACCCATATGTGAGGGGGTCTTTGAATACTGCTGTGGTCAGCACAATATGAATACAGACAGTGACTCAGGCAGAGACGGTTGGTAGTGAGTCATCTACTGGTACACTGGTTACTGGTAACTGGTTACTACTACTGAGACATACACTGAAATAATTTTCAGTGTATGTATACACGCACATCACGCAAAGTGGTACAGAATTTCTACGTCAGTTGTGAAATGATATTTACTAGAGATTCTCTAGGAATAAAGAATAAAACAAACACAGTACCGTTACTGGAACAATACACAACCGCACAAAGGAGAGAGAGAACCATATGACGACGTTTCGGTCCGTTCCAGTTACAGGTCACACAGAAGAGAGTAAGTGAGCAAGTATATATAAGCGAAGAGAACAAGGAAGGGAGAGAAAGAGTAGGGGGGGGGGAAAGAAGAAGAGGTAGTTGATAATGCTAGTAGTGGTAGTTGTAGTGGTAGTAGTAGAAGCAGTAGTGATAGTAGAAAGTAAGGGGAAGTAGCTTATGAAAGTATTTTAGACAATATTACACTTAATTAGGCCATCAATGTGGTGTTACTAGCCTCTCCTACACACAGAATATACACGTCGCGTACACCACCACCACCGTCCGGAACCCGAATAAAATAATGCCCTCGGAATTTAAATTTGGGTTAGTAATTGCTTAGCCAAAAATTACTGAAGCTAGAATTGCAATTCATGAGTAGCGAATTAAATTCTTGAACTCGAAATGCATGTTATGGATGTCAGAGTGGGAGAGAAGTTGCCACATGCTGTCCTCAGTCCCTAATGTCAGCCTCAGTCCCTAATGTCAGCCTCAGTCCCTAATGTCAGCCTCAGTCCCTAATGTCAGCCTCAGTCCCTAATGTCAGCCTCAGTCCCTAATGTCAGCCTCAGTCCCTAATGTCAGCCTCAGTCCTTAATGTCAGCCTCAGTCCCTAATGTCAGCCTCAGTCCCTAATGTCAGCCTCAGTCCCTAATGTCAGCCTCAGTCCCTAATGTCAGCCTCAGTCCTTAATGTCAGCCTCAGTCCCTAATGTCAGCCTCAGTCCCTAATGTCAGCCTCAGTCCCTAATGTCAGCCTCAGTCCCTAATGTCAGCCTCAGTCCTTAATGTCAGCCTCAGTCCCTAATGTCAGCCTCAGTCCTTAATGTCAGCCTCAGTCCCTAATGTCAGCCTCAGTCCCTAATGTTAGCCTCAGTCCCTAATGTCAGCCTCAGTCCTTAATGTCAGCCTCAGTCCCTAATGTCAGCCTCAGTCCCTAATGTCAGCCTCAGTCCTTAATGTCAGCCTCAGTCCCTAATGTCAGCCTCAGTCCCTAATGTCAGCCTCAGTCCCTAAAGTCAGCCTCAGTCCCTAATGTCAGCCTCAGTCCCTAATGTCAGCCTCAGTCCCTAATGTTAGCCTCAGTCCTTAATGTCAGCCTCAGTCCCTAATGTCAGCCTCATTCCCTAATGTCAGCCTCAGTCCTTAATGTCAGCCTCAGTCCTTAATGTCAGCCTCAGTCCCTAATGTTAGCCTCAGTCCTTAATGTCAGCCTCAGTCCCTAATGTCAGCCTCATTCCCTAATGTCAGCCTCAGTCCTTAATGTCAGCCTCAGTCCCTAATGTCAGCCTCATTCCCTAATGTCAGCCTCAGTCCCTAATGTCAGCCTCATTCCCTAATGTCAGCCTCAGTCCCTAATGTTAGCCTCAGTCCTTAATGTCAGCCTCAGTCCCTAATGTCAGCCTCATTCCCTAATGTCAGCCTCAGTCCTTAATGTCAGCCTCAGTCCTTAATGTCAGCCTCAGTCCCTAATGTCAGCCTCAGTCCTTAATGTCAGCCTCAGTCCTTAATGTCAGCCTCAGTCCTTAATGTCAGCCTCAGTCCTTAATGTCGGCCTCAGTCCCTAATGTCAGCCTCAGTCCTTAATGTTAGCCTCAGTCCTTAATGTCAGCCTCAGTCCCTAATGTCAGCCTCAGTCCTTAATGTCAGCCTCAGTCCTTAATGTCAGCCTCAGTCCTTAATGTCGGCCTCAGTCCCTAATGTCAGCCTCAGTCCTTAATGTTAGCCTCAGTCCTTAATGTCAGCCTCAGTCCCTAATGTCAGCCTCAGTCCTTAATGTCAGCCTCAGTCCTTAATGTCAGCCTCAGTCCTTAATGTCGGCCTCAGTCCCTAATGTCAGCCTCAGTCCTTAATGTCAGCCTCAGTCCTTAATGTTAGCCTCAGTCCTTAATGTCAGCCTCAGTCCTTAATGTTAGCCTCAGTCCTTAATGTCAGCCTCAGTCCTTAATGTCAGCCTCAGTCCTTAATGTTAGCCTCAGTCTCTAATGTCAGCCTCAGTCCCTAATGTCAGCCTCAGTCCCTAATGTCAGCCTCAGTCCTTAATGTTAGCCTCAGTCCCTAATGTCAGCCTCAGTCCCTAATGTCAGCCTCAGTCCCTAATGTCAGCCTCAGTCCTTAATGTTAGCCTCAGTCCCTAATGTCAGCCTCAGTCTCTAATGTCACCCTTAGTCCCTTATGCTACCTTGAATCTCTCATCACATGACTTCGAAAAGAGAGAATGAGAGACATGAGACAGAGATGGAAATATAAGATGGAACGCCAAAAAAAAAAGACGAGAAATATTTCTCAAACTCAGTGTGATCAAAATATGGAAATGCTCCAGACAAGAAGTGGTGGAAGTGGATTTCATACTTAGTTTTAGGAATAGGTATGGCAGGATTGATGAGGTAGGAGGTTACAGAGTGAGGCATGTATTGGACCACTGGAACCAAAATTAGCTGAATACACACACACACACACACACACGCACACACACACACACACACACACACACACATAAACGACCCCCAGCTGTGAGTAATTTCCGACTGGTAGAAATACTTTCAATTTTTTACCGTAAACGGAAAATTGAGAATAAATTACAGCGGCCTGACAGCAGCCTTCTACTCTCAACCTACGTAAAGTACTAAACAAAAGCGTTATTATCCCTCTGGAGTAAATTTGGCTCTAACAAAGAAACTAGAAAGCTGAGGTTGTTGTGTTATTTCAGCAGTCTCGTGTAACGAGGGTCGTGATGTAGACGAAGTCTCCAGAGAAGTCCGCAGTGCCTTTGAGATATCATTTTTATTAAAAAAATATGGAATTTATTCTTTCCCCGCACTGTGCTGCCACCTGTACAACTGCACAAGTACCAGCACACACACACACACACACACACACACACACACACACACACACACACACACACACACACACATACAGAGGAGACACAGAAACAAGGGGTCACAATTGGAAGTTGAAGACCCAGATGAGTCAAAGGGATGTTAGGAAGTATTTCTTCAGTCATAGAGTAGCCAGGAAGTGGAAAAACCTAGCAGGTGAGGTAGTGGAGGCAGGAACCATACATAGCTTTAAGATGAGGTATGATAAAGCTCATGGAGCAGGGAGAGAAAGGACTTAGTAGCACTCAGTGAAGAGTTGGGGCCAGCGGTTTGTGGTTTGGTTATTGCAGCGAATGTCGGTGAATTGGGGATGTTCTTCAGAACTTTAGTTTTCTTCAGTATGATTTCTTTCCTGGGTGGGCACTTACCTGGTTGACCAGAGAAAGCGAAATCCAGGACTGAAATTGTAGTCCGAGCGTCTACATGAAGATCAACCCAGACTCTGCTTCGTTTTAAGTCCAAATGACGAACACCTTTAGTCTCGACCCCTGTAACCACAATTAGGTGAGCACACACACACACACACACACACACACACACACACACACACACACACACACACACTGATGCCTGTATAGTTGTACAGGTAGTATACAAACATCTTGGGGGTGACAATTCAAGTACCCGGGTTCAATCCTGGGGAATAGACGTGAGGCATTTTTCTTTACCCCTGTTGCTTCCTGTTTACCTGGCAGCAGTCAACAGATACCCACATGTTAGCTGACTGTTGTGGGTGGCAGCTGGTCTTACACGAGTTGTGGGCTTTGCTGTAGGATAAACCCATTTTAATCCTGAAAATACAATCGTAACAATGAATTAATTCATAATTCATTAACCAAAAAAAAAAAACTTTGTAAGGATTTATATAGCTTAACAAACGAGTGACTCTCATATATATATCTCTGGTGTCAAAATGAAATTGAGAAATGCAGTCAGCCTATACATCGTTTATTGTACAGGCTTGACTAGACAGCCCCATCCTACGTACGGTAACTGAAACATGGATAACTGTTGTAAGTGAGAGGTTTTCACTGGTTGGGAATGGTTGAACTATTGCCAAGGGAGGTAAAATCTGATAATAAAATGTATTACATTCGGGATAAACATCGGAGGAATTTAGTGCGTTCCTTGACTTCTAACACTTCCTGGTGGTGGCGTGGTGAAGAATGCATTGTCAGGGTAAGAGAGAGAGAGGTCTCTGTGTAGACATAGTCTAGATCAGTGATTCTCAACCAGGGGTAAATTTACCCCCTGGGGGTAAAAATTACATGGCAAGGGGTAAATATTTGTGTGCTATTTATGTGCAAAATCTACATAATTTATTTTGTATGGAAGGGGGTAAATGGAGAAATACATCAAGCCGAGGGGGTTAATAATGCAGAAAACGTCGAGAATCCCCAGTCTAGATGAAGAGAATAAACCTCATTGCAGGGAAGGAATAAATTCCACTGCTGAAACAAAATAGTAACCACAGCTTTGTAGGTCGTTCTGTTGTTTGTTGTGTGTGTTGCTAAGAAAGGTCGTCAATCGCGAGGTTCTTTCTATATGTCACCGTTTGCGAATATTTGTTAGGTTAGGTTAAACCGGCTTCACAAACTAACAATCACGAACTTATGTGGTAAGGTTGGTATTTGCTGCTAGCTCAGGTAGCACTTGCTCAGGTAGCACTTGCTCAGGTAGCACTTGCTCAGGTAGCACTTGCTCAGGTAGCACTTGCTCAGGTAGCACTTGCTCAGGTAGCACTTGCTCAGGTAGCATTTGCTCAGGTAGTACTTGCTCAGGTAGCACTTGCTCAGGTAGCATTTGCTCAGGTAGCACTTGTTCAGGTAGCACATGCTCAGGTAGCACTTGCTCAGGTAGCATTTGCTCAGGTAGCACTTGCTCAGGTAGCACTTGCTCAGGTAGCATTTGCTCAGGTAGCACTTGCTCAGGTAGCACTTGCTCAGGTAGCACTTGCTCAGGTAGCATTTGCTCAGGTAGCACTTGTTCAGGTAGCACATGCTCAGGTAGCACATGCTCAGGTAGCACTTGCTCAGGTAGCACTTGCTCAGGTAGCACTTGCTCAGGTAGCATTTGCTCAGGTAGCACTTGTTCAGGTAGCACATGCTCAGGTAGCACATGCTCAGGTAGCACTTGCTCAGGTAGCACTTGCTCAGGTAGCACATGCTCAGGTAGCACTTGCTCAGGTAGCACATGCTCAGGTAGCACATGCTCAGGTAGCACTTGCTCAGGTAGCACTTGCTCAGGTAGCACTTGCTCAGGTAGCACTTGCTCAGGTAGCATTTGCTCAGGTAGCACTTGCTCAGGTAGCACATACTCAGGTAGCACTTGTTCAGGTAGCACATGCTCAGGTAGCACATGCTCAGGTAGCACTTGCTCAGGTAGCACTTGCTCAGGTAGCACATGCTCAGGTAGCACTTGCTCAGGTAGCACATGCTCAGGTAGCACATGCTCAGGTAGCACTTGCTCAGGTAGCACTTGCTCTGGTAGCACTTGCTCAGGTAGCACTTGCTCAGGTAGCACATGCTCAGGTAGCACATGCTCAGGTAGCACTTGCTCAGGTAGCACTTGCTCAGGTAGCACTTGCTCAGGTAGCACTTGCTCAGGTAGCATTTGCTCAGGTAGCACTTGCTCAGGTAGCACAAACTCAGGTAGCACTTGTTCAGGTAGCACATGCTCAGGTAGCACATGCTCAGGTAGCACTTGCTCAGGTAGCACATGCTCAGGTAGCACTTGCTCAGGTAGCACTTGCTCAGGTAGCACATGCTCAGGTAGCACATGCTCACGTAGCACTTGCTCAGGTAGCACTTGCTCAGGTAGCACTTGCTCAGGTAGCACTAGCTCAGGTAGCATTTGCTCAGGTAGCACTTGCTCAGGTAGCACTTGCTCAGGTAGCACTTGCTCAGGTAGCACTTGCTCAGGTAGCACATACTCAGGTAGCACTTGTTCAGGTAGCACATGCTCAGGTAGCACTTGCTCAGGTAGCACAAGCTCAGGTAGCACATGCTCAGGTAGCACATGCTCAGGTAGCACTTGCTCAGGTAGTACATGCTCAGGTAGCACTTGCTCAGGTAGCACTTGCTCAGATAGCACATGCTCAGGTAGCACTTGCTCAGGTAGCACATGCTCAGGTAGCACTTGCTCAGGTAGCACATACTCAGGTAGCACTTGCTCAGGTAGCACTTGCTCAGGTAGCACTTGATCAGGTAGCACTTGATCAGGTAGCACTTGCTCAGGTAGCACTTGCTCAGGTAGCACTTGCTCAGGTAGCACTTGCTCAGGTAGCACTTGCTCAGGTAGCACTTGCTCAGGTAGCACTTGCTCAGGTAGCACTTGCTCAGGTAGCACTTGATCAGGTAGCACTTGATCAGGTAGCACTTGCTCAGATAGCACTTGCTCAGGTAGCACTTGCTCAGGTAGCACTTGCTCAGGTAGCACATGCTCAGGTAGCACTTGCTCAGGTAGCACTTGCTCAGGTAGCACATGCTCAGGTAGCACATGCTCAGGTAGCACTTGCTCAGGTAGCACATGCTCAGGTAGCACTTGCTCAGGTAGCACTTGCTCATGTAGCACATGCTCAGGTAGCACTTGCTCAGGTAGCACATGCTCAGGTAGCACTTACTCAGGTAGCACATGCTCAGGTAACACTTGCTCAGGTAGCACTTGCTCAGGTAGCACATACTCAGGTAGCACTTGCACAGGTAGCACTTGCTCAGGTAGCACTTGCTCAGGTAGCACTTGCTCAGGTAGCACTTGCTCAGGTAGCACTTGCTCAGGTAGCACTTGATCAGGTAGCACTTGCTCAGGTAGCACTTGCTCAGGTAGCACTTGCTCAGGTAGCACTTGATCAGGTAGCATTTGCTCAGGTAGCACATGCTCAGGTAGCACTTGCTCAGGTAGCACTTGCTCAGGTAGCTCTTGCTCAGGTAGCACTTGCTCAGGTAGCACTTGCTCAGGTAGCACTTGCCCAGGTAGCACATGCTCAGGTAGCATTTGCTCAGGTAGCACTTGCTCAGGTAGCACTTGCTCAGGTAGCACTTGCTCAGGTAGCACTTGCTCAGGTAGCACTTGCTCAGGTAACACTTGCTCAGGTAGCACTTGCTCAGGTAGCACTTGCTCAGGTAGCACTTGCTCAGGTAGCACTTGCTCAGGTAGCACTTGCTCAGGTAGCACTTGATCAGGTAGCATTTGCTCAGGTAGCACTTGCTCAGGTAGCACTTGCTCAGGTAGCACATGCTCAGGTAGCACTTGCTCAGGTAGCACTTGCTCAGGTAGCACATGCTCAGGTAGCACATACTCAGGTAGCACTTGCTCAGGTAGCACTTGCTCAGGTAGCACTTGCTCAGGTAGCACTTGCTCAGGTAGCACTTGATCAGGTAGCACTTGCTCAGGTAGCACTTGATCAGGTAGCACTTGCTCAGGTAGCACTTGCTCAGGTAGCACTTGCTCAGGTAGCACTTGCTCAGGTAGCACTTGCTCATGTAGCACATGCTCAGGTAGCATTTGCTCAGGTAGCACTTGCTCAGGTAGCACATGCTCAGGTAGCACTTGCTCAGGTAGCACATGCTCAGGTAACACTTGCTCAGGTAGCACTTGCTCAGGTAGCACATACTCAGGTAGCACCTGCACAGGTAGCACTTGCTCAGGTAGCACATGCTCAGGTAGCACTTGCTCAGGTAGCACTTGCTCAGGTAGCACATGCTCAGGTAGCAGCACTTGCTCAGGTAGCACTTGCTCAGGTAGCATTTGCTCAGGTAGCACATGCTCAGGTAGCAGCACTTGCTCAGGTAGCACTTGCTCAGGTAGCACATGCTCAGGTAGCAGCACTTGCTCAGGTAGCACTTGCTCAGGTAGCATTTGCTCAGGTAGCACATGCTCATGTAGCAGCACTTGCTCAGGTAGCACTTGCTCAGGTAGCACTTGCTCAGGTAGCATTTGCTCAGGTAGAACATGCTCAGGTAGCACTTGCTCAGGTAGCACTTGCTCAGGTAGCACATGCTCAGGTAGCACTTGCTCAGGTAGCACTTGCTCAGGTAGCATTTGCTCAGGTAGCACTTGCTCAGGTAGCACTTGCTCAGGTAGCACTTGCTCAGGTAGCACTTGCTCAGGTAGCATTTGCTCAGGTAGCACATGCTCAGGTAGCACTTGCTCAGGTAGCACTTGCTCAGGTAGCTCTTGCTCAGGTAGCACTTGCTCAGGTAGCACTTGCTCAGGTAGCACTTGCTCAGGTAGCACTTGCTCAGGTAGCACTTGCTCAGGTAGCACTTGCTCAGGTAGCACTTGCTCAGGTAGCACTTGCTCAGGTAGCATTTGCTCAGGTAGCACTTGCTCAGGTAGCACTTGCTCAGGTAGCACTTGCTCAGGTAGCACTTGCTCAGGTAGCACTTGCTCAGGTAGCACTTGCTCAGGTAGCATTTGCTCAGGTAGCACATGCTCAGGTAGCACTTGCTCAGGTAGCACTTGCTCAGGTAGCACATGCTCAGGTAGCACATGCTGAGGTAACACTTCCCCAGGTAACACTTCCCCAGGTAACACTTCCACAGATAATTTTTTTTCCACTTCGCTGTCGCACTGAAGATACTGTCTACTAATCGCTTTCGCTCCCAGAGCACCTTACATTATTGCTTTACTAAAAGACATACTTGAACGAGTGGAATATCCACGATAAAACGCAACAACAGCCAAAAACAAAAACGCCGAGTTTTATTCGGTAAATCCCACTCGACCGCAGCACCGGCTCAGCGATAACTCCCTCAAACATCCCAGTGTTATGTTGGGACGTTTCCTGTCTCGTCTGTTTGATATTCCAGTTAGCAGGATGCATAGAAGAACGCTGTTCCATCAGCCTGAGTGATGTCGGAGACTCGGGGAGACTCAGGCAAACTCAGGCTTTAAAGAAATCTTATCAACTGCTCCGAGTTTTGGGTAGTTCATTGATTTTTTATACGATGTTACACTCGCTTCATCAATTACTCTGAGTGTTAAAGACACGTTGACGGAACGTTGTACAAGAGAAGGTCCTCTCCCCTGCTGGATGTGTCTTTTCATCATTAGTCGGCGAAATGACTATTCAGCTGCTTTAAGTGCTGCCGAAAAGGCTTGCTACTCAGCGAGCCTTTTTGGCAGAATGAACAAGATGTGTTTATGAAAATTAAGACACATGTTCAACATATGGCATCTTTATTGTAGACGTTTCGCCATCCAGTGAAGATTCTGCGAATCTTCACGACTACGGTGCTCTTCACACTAACTCCAAGGCTGAGGGACTGATTACCCCATCTTTTGTATATAGTTCTACTGTCTTCCATTCATATCCTTGAATCTGATTTGATAAAGCCACTGGATGGCGAAACGTCTACAATAAAGATACCCAGATGTTGCACATGCGTCTTAATTTTCATCTTGGCGGTACTGTATACTACCATTTATGGCCAAGATGTGTTTATGTCAATGTGTGACCTGAGAGAAGCATCCTCGTAACCTAGAAGCCACAACCAATCATTTCTTCCCTCTACCTCAGTGTATACAAAAGCAACGGTACATGTTGCTGGAGTTTCTGATGCGGCTCAGCACCAGTGCTGAAGACCTGGAACCCATGAATCACTGGCTATCACATGGGAGGTAATATATCAGTTTCTTTAATAAAACCTGGGAAATTTTCCTCCCTACGTAAGCCAGAGTCTTCAATAAAATTGACAGATTTCGTACCTGCGCATTCCAGAATTAATCTTTTACTGTACATACACAGAGGCGTCTCACATATGTGTGTGTGTGTGTGTCAACAAACACTACTAGGAGAGCATACACACACAGACACACACACGTATTTACTCTTCAGCTGTTGTCGAAACACAATCAGCAAGTTAAACCCAACAAAGACTGGGTATTGCCAGTGTTGTTTGGGAGTTCACCGTGTGGCCAGGGGACCAGCTTACTCCCTGAGGTACCGCTGCTGTAAATCGCTGGGCCCATTACACCGCTGTGAATCAGAATCAAGTAATTAAATTCCTCCAGGCGGGCGCTCGGGAAATTGGTTGTCAGTGACCAAGGACAGTACCAGCGGGTGGGATTCACGCCAGGGATTTACACCTGCGACCTACTTAATGAGTTTTGCACACGACAAACACACACACACACACACACACACACACACACACACATCTATCGAAACAGGGAGATTGCCTGAGGCATGGAAGACAGCAAATGTAGTCCCAATCTTTAAAAAAGGAGACAGACATGAAGCATTAAACTACAGACCAGTGTCACTGACATGTATAGTATGCAAAATCATGGAGAAGATTATCAGGAGAAGAGTGGTGGAACACCTAGAAAGGAACGATCTCATCAACAGCAGCCAACATGGTTTCAGGGACGGGAAATCCTGTGTCACAAACCTACTGGAGTTCTATGACATGGTGACAGCAGTAAGACAAGAGAGAGAGAGGGGTGGGTGGATTGCATTTTCTTGGACTGCAAGAAGGCGTTTGACACAGTTCCACACAAGAGATTGGTGCAAAAACTGGAGGACCAAGCAGGGATAACAGGGAAGGCACTACAATGGATCAGGGAATACTTGTCAGGAAGACAGCAGCGAGTCATGGTACGTGGCGAGGTGTCAGAGTGGGCACCTGTGACCAGCGGGGTCCCGCAGGGGTCAGTCCTAGGACCAGTGCTGTTTCTGGTATTTGTGAACGACATGACGGAAGGAATAGACTCTGAGGTGTCCCTGTTTGTAGATGACGTGAAGTTGATGAGAAGAATTCACTCGATCGAAGACCAGGCAGAACTACAAAGGGATCTGGACAGGCTGCAGACCTGGTCCAGCAATTGGCTCCTGGAGTTCAATCCCACCAAGTGCAAAGTCATGAAGATTGGGGAAGGGCAAAGAAGGCCGCAGACGGAGTACAGTCTAGGGGGTCAGAGACTACAAACCTCACTCAAGGAAAAAGATCTTGGGGTGAGTATAACACCAGGCACATCTCCTGAAGCGCACATCAACCAAATAACTGCTGCAGCATATGGGCGCCTAGCAAACCTCAGAACAGCATTCCGACATCTTAATAAGGAATCGTTCAGGACCCTGTACACCGTATACGTTAGGCCCATATTGGAGTATGCGGCACCAGTTTGGAACCCACACCTAGCCAAGCACGTAAAGAAACTAGAGAAAGTGCAAAGGTTTGCAACAAGACTAGTCCCAGAGCTAAGAGGTATGTCCTACGAGGAGAGGTTAAGGGAAATCAACCTGACGACACTGGAGGACAGGAGAGATAGGGGGGACATGATAACGACATACAAAATACTGAGAGGAATTGACAAGGTGGACAAAGACAGGATGTTCCAGAGATTGGACACAGTAACAAGGGGACACAGTTGGAAGCTGA
Organism: Cherax quadricarinatus; assembly: GCF_038502225.1. Lineage (NCBI taxonomy): Eukaryota > Metazoa > Arthropoda > Malacostraca > Decapoda > Parastacidae > Cherax > Cherax quadricarinatus. The sequence continues at coordinate 3,536,066 of NC_091314.1, read as the reverse complement.
AGACACAGATGAATCACAGGGATGTTAGGAAGTATTTCTTCAGCCACAGAGTAGTCAGTAAGTGGAATAGTTTGGGAAGCGATGTAGTGGAGGCAGGATCCATACATAGCTTTAAGCAGAGGTATGATAAAGCTCACGGCTCAGGGAGAGTGACCTAGTAGCGATCAGTGAAGAGGCGGGGCCAGGAGCTCGGACTCGACCCCCGCAACCTCAACTAGGTGAGTACACACACACGCATACTCACGAAGCGACGAGCATGCAAGCTCACGCACGGGCAATCACACACGAAAGGACTTGCTAGGAAACCAAGCATCTGTCCTGTAGTTTGGTTGGTAGCCCACTCATTTCACACACTAAGGTCGGTGGTTCGATCCCCAGTACAGGTGGCAACACCGGGGGCGTCTTTCCTTAAGACACTTGCTGTCCCTGTTCACCTAGAAGTAAGTTGGTGCCTGGGTGTTAGCTGACTGGCGTGGGTCGCATCCTGGGAGACAAAATTAACCTAATTTGCCAGAAATGCTCTGCCTAACCAGGGGCTTTCTATATAATATGTCACTAATGTCAATTATGGTTTGTATACTTTATATCATGTACTTGTATAAACAAAGATTATTATTATTATTATTATTATTATTATTATTATTATTATTATTATTATCATCATTATTATTGGCCTTGTCTACAGCAAGTCGTCGTTAGTATTCATGTGTGTTACCTTCCTTTGCTGTCTGTAAGAGTGTTAACCATATTTATGCTCACATTCTACATAACTATATCCAGATTGCATTATCTTGCCCTCATTCGCAGTGGAATTCATCCCAGACTGTATCTTACAGCTTTCTACTGTATCATAATGAGACATTACAAGGACCCACAATGGGTCTCTTGAGTTATTCTGAGATATTTACACATATGTTACTGTGTATGATAATTCTAGCCACCTAAATTTAAGTAATTGTACTTATGTATACTCGTAACTAAATACACTAAAGCTTTACTTACTCTTCCGACCACTGTAATAGACTGGATCTCTCTGGATACTCTGACTGTTGGTCAAGATTCTTCGCAACTCCCTAATCTTGTATAGCCTACAGACTTTGTCAATTTTGGATGTTACTTCGAAGTTTAAATCGTTGATGTATATGTTAAAATCAAGACTGGGCTCAGGACTGACTCTGGAGGGATTCCACTCGTCACATTTCTCCCAGTCACCGTTTCGCCCTTTGAAACTAATCGCTGTTTCTCGTCTGTAAGCCAGTCTTTGATCCGGTATAGATGATTCCCAGTACGGTGAGTTGTCGATATTCCACATAATCACCAACGTGGTACGTTGCCTTTAAATGCATTTCGTGAATCCACGTAATCACCGACATGCTACTTTCCTTTTAAATTTCCTCTGTTATTCAGTGTACTCTATATATTTCGTGACTTTATTAACCCAGTTTGTGTAATTGTAAATGAAAAATGACTATCCCAGTGACTATCCCAGCCCCAAGCAGCGACTATTCCAAACCAAGCGGCGACTATTCCAGACCAAGCAGCGACTATTCCAGACCAAGCAGCGACTATTCCAGATCCAGCAGCGACTATTCCAGCCTTCAGAAGACACTATCCCGGCTTCAGCAACGACTATTTCAGCTCCAGCAGCGACTATCTCAGCCTTCAGAAGAGACTATCCCAGTCCCAGCAGCGACTATTCCAGACCCAGCAGCGACTATTCCAGACCCAGCAGCGACTGTTCCAGCTCCAGCAGTGACTATCCCAGCCCTCAGCAGAGACTATCCCGGCCTCAGCAGCGATTATGACAGCACCAGCAGCTACTACTCTCCCAGGAGCGACTATGCTCATCCCAGCAGCAGCCTCTAGACCATTTCTAGTAACTACTTGTCCAGTCCCAGCAACAACCAGGCTTCCGTCAGCAAGGACTAGACAAGCCCCGAGGGTAGCTTAAGAGTAGCACACTAATTAAAAGCAAGAATGAACAACACTGAAGATGGTGGGTCGACCTCGTCCTCGTTGGTGGAGTGACAACGTTCTCGTTGGTGGAGTAACAACGTTCTCGTTGAAAGTTTAGACACATATGCAAACATCTGAATGTCTTTATTGTAGACGTTTCGCCATCCAGTGGCTTTATCAATACAGATTCTAGGACATAATTAGAAGACAGTAGAACTATATATAAAAGATGAGATAATCAGTCCCTCAGCCTTGGAGTTAGTGTTCACACCATCGTTGTGGAGGAGAATCTGGAGCAAAGGCAAGGAGACTGGCGGTTATATAGGCGTCAGTGGATAAGGACGTGTAGCATTTTATACCTTTCTTGCACAACGTTTTCGTTGGTGGAGTAACAACGTTCTCGTTGGTGGAGTAACAACGTTCTCGTTGGTGGAGTAACAACGTCCTCGTTGGTGGAGAAACAACGCTCTGGTACTCCCTCTCGTTACTCTTGTTTCCTGTTTCCCCTCTGACCTATCACCCCTCGATGGTGTGTGTGTGTGTATGTGTGTGTGTGTGTGTGTGTGTGTGTGTGTGTGTGTGTGTGTGTGTGTGTGTGTGTGTGTGTGTGCGTGTGTGTACTTACCTGTTTGTGGTTGCAAGGGTCGAGTTATAACTCCTGGCCCCGCCTCGTAGCTAGTCGCTTGATCCACTCTCTTCCTGCTCTTGGAGCAGGAAGAGAGCGTGTGTTTCTTTTGTAATTATATACAAATGTGAGGAGAAATAACGAGGCTGACAGTAGCCAGAAGCCGACTTAGACCACCAAAACACAGCTAAGACTGGCAATATTCACTTACAGCTAGGACCCTCCTGGCTAAAACAGCTAAAACACAGCTAAGACTGGCAATATTCACTTACAGCTAGGACACCCCTGGCTATAACAGCTAAAACACAGCTAAGACTGGCAATATTCACTTACAGCTAGGACACCCCTGGCTATAACAGCTAAAACACAGCTAAGACTGGCAATATTCACTTACAGCTAGGACACTCCTGGCTATAACAGCTAAAACACAGCTAAGACTGGCAATATTCACTTACAGCTAGGACACCCCTGGCTATAACAGCTAAAACACAGCTAAGACTGGCAATATTCACTTACAGCTAGGACACTCCTGGCTATAACAGCTAAAACACAGCTAAGACTGGCAATATTCACTTACAGCTAGGACACCCCTGGCTATAACAGCTAAAACACAGCTAAGACTGGCAATATTCACTTACAGCTAGGACACCCCTGGCTAAAACAGCTAAAACACAGCTAAGACTGGCAATATTCACTTACAGCTAGGACACCCCTGGCTAAAACAGCTAAAACACAGCTAAGACTGGCAATATTCACTTACAGCTAGGACACCCCTGGCTATAACAGCTAAAACACAGCTAAGACTGGCAATATTCACTTACAGCTAGGACACCCCTGGCTAAAACAGCTAAAACACAGCTAAGACTGGCAATATTCACTTACAGCTAGGACACCCCTGGCTATAACAGCTAAAACACAGCTAAGACTGGCAATATTCACTTACAGCTAGGACACCCCTGGCTATAACAGCTAAAACACAGCTAAGACTGGCAATATTCACTTACAGCTAGGACACCCCTGGCTATAACAGCTAAAACACAGCTAAGACTGACTTTATCCACGAAGCCTCCAAACACAGCTAAAAGGAGCAAAGATATCTTTCACTTATCACATACACAAGTCATTATTCTCGCGAGGAAGAAAAAATTCACAAAGTTGCATATTTTTGCCCAGTGTTCTTACCTAGCGCCGTAAAAATTTTATAGACCCCCGAGGAAATGACCAGTTGGCCTTTTTATATATCGATTTGTTTTAGATTAAGCTCAATCTTACTCTAATTTAATACACCTTAATGCTAATTTTAAATCGTTATGAGGCAATTTAAAAAAAAATCTTTTTCATAATAAAACTGCGTTGAACTTAGGTTGAACTTAGGCAGCCATAAAGTTTAAAAGCTGTTAGTTGTATGTTTTCAATAACGAATTTGTGTTAGACAAGGTTATGTGCTCCGAGGTGTGTGTGTGTGTGTGTGTGTGTGTGTGTGTGTGTGTGTGTGTGTGTGTGTGTGTGTGTGTGTGTGTGTGTGTGTGTGTGTGTGTGTGTGTCCGGGAGTGTACAGGCGATATTCAGCTTTAATGACGCTCGTATAGTCGATAAGCTTTAAAAACTATTAAAATATCCCAGCTGTTTAGATAAATATCTCAGTATGATTCACGAAATCGTAATGACACGATTGCAAACAAACCATACCACGGGCGGGGATAGAACCCATGATCAGAGAGTCTCAAAACTCCAGACCGTCGCGTTAGCCACTGGTCCAGCTAGCCACAATAAGATTCGTCCAACTAGGTATATTTCTACACTCTGATCGCGGGTTCTATCCCCACCCGTGGTATGGTTTATCTCAGTATAATAGAACCGCTTGTTGAATAATATTTCCTTGCTATTTTAGCGTATCTCTAACATCATTTTAATATATGTATAGACCCAACTGAGTATTTCTAACATTGATTCAATCTATATTTCCTTTACACAACGCTTCTGCCACTAACGACTGCTCTGGGGTCCCTAAACATACGTTCGTTTACTAACAACAAACATTTGTGTTACTAACATGTTACTTTGAATGCATGTTTATGGAACCTTTGGAGTTTCTTCAGCTGCAAAGGATAAAAATCACAATATCGTGGCTATAACTGTAGCGTAGCTGGAACAATATCGTGGTTGAAACAACTGTTTTAGCCGGAAAACAGTACCCGGGTTGGAACACTACTCTGGCTGGAATAGCACCGTGACTGGAACAAGTCAGAGCTCTTATTAAGATTGCCAAGAGGACGTCTTCTCGGAGCGTCCTGGAACAATGCTTAGACGATGAATTGTTCCAGCTTCTGCAATGAGGTTTCCAGTCTGGCTGTAGGTACAAATTCCATGTAGGAGAACATCTGGTACTGACTCTTATCCTTCAGTTTCAAGAACAATGTTTTTCTTGGAAGTGTCAGCGGTTTCAACAGAAAGATATCTTGAGCAAGGGAGTAAAAGCCCCCAGTAAAACGTTTCGCTCAAGGAAAGCTTTATCAAGTCATGATAAAGCTCTTCCTGGGAAAAACGTCGTTTTAACGTTACGTGTGATGCCCCAAAAAAGACACAACAAAAGCCTCCAGTATTCGAGCCGAGGTCACAAAAGGAGCGACTCAGTAAGCATATCTTCCCACATTAATTCACTTACACTGACATTAAAGTCACGTCCTGTTTCTCCTCCCACGTCCGTCCTTCTCGCAAATGCAAACGAAAAAACAAACGAAATCTTCCTACACCATTTCAGTGCCACGACCACGCCCACTTTCTCATTCACAAACACGCTCGTGCACGATCATTCCCACACACACACACACACACATACACAATTCCCCACACTTGATTTTAGACACACCCACAGCACCCGCGTCAGATCTCCCTCATAATTATTACTCCCTCTTAATATTTCCTTTATAATATTTACCCCATGGCAAGAATTTCCATGGGGAAATTCCCATATTCCTACAAACAAGATATATATTTTAATATGGCCAAGTCTTTCCTTTTTAATACCAGAGGATAGGAAGGCGATTCAACACAAATTAGACATAGACTTGGTCATTGGAAAATTTGCTCAGTTTTGTCGTGTCAAGTTTGTCAGGCTGGATTCCTTAAGTGTTTTCTCAGAGTACATGTTTCTCAGCTCTGAAGAATGTCTTGGTGCAAACCTTTAGACCTTTTCTAGGTCTCGGTAAACGCTTGGTCAGGTAATGGCTGCATACAGCGTTATGGGACCTTTCATTCGTCGTGTATAGCTTTCTGAAGGATTCTTAAAGTCCCCGAATGCGGCTTTCAGAGCTACTACCTTCGCATATTCCTTGGAAGATTTACAAGTGCAACTCTGGTGATATGTTCGGCAGGCTGCTTACTCTTAGGTCCTACTCTTTTCCTAATATTTGAAGGTTCTGCCCATCTAATATTGCCTCAGGAGTACACCCTGCATGGTTTACCTTCTCCCCTCCCAATAATCGTGATTTACTCACAAGCTGATGAATAAGACAGAATGAGACACATTAGCATCAGGTGAATATCTCTTGTATTCAAAAGAAAGTTACCCAGGTACTGCATATGCATCTTATTCGTTGCCTTGCATGATCTCTAGTATGATCTAGTCACCCATGTGTCTGTCTATAATCTCCTGTGGAAGTTAAGACACATGTGCTACATCTGGATATCTTTATTGTAGACGTTTCGCCATCCAGTGGCTTTATCAATACAGATTCTAGGACATAATAGGAAGACAGTAGAACTATATACAAAATATGAGGTAATCAGTCCCTCAGCCTTGGAGTTAGTGTTCACAAGGCTGAGGGACTGATTACCTCATCTTTTGTATATAGTTCTACTGTCTTCCTATTATGTCCTAGAATCTGTATTGATAAAGCCACTGGATGGCGAAACGTCTACAATAAAGATATCCAGATGTTGCACATGTGTCTTAACTTTCATATTGTCGGTATTATATACCTTTCTCGCACAATCTCCTGTGGGTTTGCGCTGGTATGAGATAGACGAGGAAGCACCACCAACATAACCACTGCGAGGATATACGCTAATCCTTGTAACTGCAGTGGCACCAGTAACGCAGGCGGGACAATCATGGACGTACATGAACGAATTTCAGTACACCAATATGCCAGCAGAACACACAATCTTAACTCATGAAATCGTAATAACACGACTAGAAACAAACCACGGGTTCAAACCCAACCCGTTCTGTGTTTTGTTTCACACAATCTTAACAACACCTGCCTGATACATAGTGGTTCTCACCACTGTTTAATTAATAAACTGGAATGGCGCTCCACTAATTACCCAGCAGGACGACACTGATAAGAGATTAGGGTAATTTTGTCATAAATATTTTGGGCCTTATGTCCCTTGTTTTGACTAGTTTACGAAGATTTTCTGGAAAGGATATAAATAAAACGAGGATATTTTTAAATATTATATTACCTGGTTCTTGAATGTACTGGATATATACACCGAGAGGTGTAATAAACAGCGAAGTGATTATAATAATAACTATAATTTTAAAAAGGTGGAGGGGTAAGCCAGTGGAAGGCCTCGATCACATGACCAAAAACTCCAGCGGCAGGTCATCGTATGACTAAGACCCGCGTCAGGAAACACTTCTGTTTCCTGACAAACCTTACCTAACCTAACCTAACCTAACCTAACCTAACCTAACCTTACCTAACCTAAGCTAACCTAATGTAACATAACGTAACCTAATGTAACCTAACATATCCTAACCTAACCTAACCTACCCTAACCTAACATAACCTAACCTAACGTAACGTAACCTAACGTTACCTTACCTAACCTCACCTAACCTAACTTAACTTAACCTAACCTAACCTTACCTAACCTAATGTAACCTCACCTAACGTAATGTAACATATCCTAACCTAACCTAAGGTAACCTAACTTAACCTAACCAACCTAACCTAACCTAATATAACCTACCCTAACCTAACCTAACCTTACCTAACCTAACCTAACCTTACCTAACCTAACGTAACCTAACCTAACCTAACCTAACCTAACCTTACCTAACCTAACCTAACCTAACCTAACCTAACATAACATAACCTAACCTTACCTAACCTAACCTAACCTTACCTAACCTAACCTAACCTAACCTAACCTAACCTAACCTAACCTTACCTAACCTAACCTAACCTTACCTAACCTAACCTAACCTAACCTAACCTTACCTAACCTAACCTAACCTAACCTTACCTAACCTAACCTACCCTAACCTAACCTAACTGAGAGGTGCAAGTTTCTCATTGTATACACACCGACATGCAGTCTTGATGACCCTTCGAGTAGTAGATAGACTCCAAACCCCAATTATATACTATCTTGAATATCCGTGCATATCCTAAAAGGCTTGTGTTGATTTTCTGCTCTAACTGAAAAATCACGTAAATATATTCGATTAAAAATTAAATATCGAACGTATAGTCTGGTTGAATAGTCGTTATTAACTCTGGTGCTCATGACTCACGAAATCGTAATGACACGATTGCAAACAAACCATACCACGGGCGGGCATAGAACCCGCGATCAGAGAGTTTCAAAACTCCAGACCGTCGCGTTAGCCACTGTGGCTAGCTGGTCCAGTGGCTAACGCGACGGTCTGGAGTTTTGAGACTCTCTGATCGTGGGTTCTATCCCCTTCCGTGGTATGGTTTGTTTACTTTGGTGCTGTTTCGTTAAAGGTCAAACTGTCGTTGTCAGAACCGACACAGCTTTCTCACACCCATCAGTCAGCACCGTTGAAACTCTCTGACATGACAAGTTCTTCTTTCGCTAGGAATGGACAGAACCGTACACCACCCCGCGTTTTAAACGTCCACTGAACACCGCATCTACACCCTGTTCGTTGAACACACACACACACACACACACTATGAACAAACACCGTATCTACACCCTCCTCGTTGAACACACAATATGAACAAACACCGTATCGTAGAACATCCTGCTCATTGAACACACACACACATACACTGTGTCCAGACCCGATTTTTCGACATTAAAATTAATTTAAGCACCAACAATATATCTCAATAACAGAACGGAAAAAAGCAAGAAAAAAAAGATGACATAATTGACATTAATGGCAACTTATAAATTTGAGGCAAAGTGTTTAATATCGCGTTACGCTTTTCATTATAGCCCAAATTAGGACCTATTTACTGAGTGTTTTTTTTTCTTTCATGTACAAAGGACGCCGAGTGATGATAGAGGTAGATAAATGAAGGTCGTGGACTTAGGGAGGTCGGGGGGTCTTGCGGAGGTCGTGGATCTACGAAGGTCGTGGACTTCTGGAGGTCGTGGACTTACGTGAGTCGTGGACTTGCGTGGGTCATGGACTTACGGAGGTCAATGACTCACGGAAGGTCATGGACTTACGTGAGTCGTGGAGTTACATGGGCCATAGACTTACGGAGGTCATGGACTTACGGAAGGTCGTTGACTTACGGAAGGTCCTGGATCTACGGAGGTCGTGGACTTACGGAAGGTGGTGGACTTACGGAAGGTCGTGGACCTACGGAGGTCATGGACCTGCGGAGGTCGTTAAATGTTACCCACACACTGTGGAAGGCTTTACTTCCCAGGGAAAAATTCAATAATTCTGAGAAGCATCTGTATTCATGAGCGTTGTGGGAGAATGACACGGGGAGGAGGAGCTGTTGAGGGGGGAACTTGTAGAGGAGGAGGAGGAGGAGGAAGAGGGAAGGGAAGTAGAAGAAGGATGAGGGAAGTAGGAGTGGGTAAGAGGAAGAAACACCTCTGCGTTACTTATGCGTATACCTCTGCGTTACCTTCGTGTATACCTCTGCGTTACCTTCATGTATATCTCTGCGTTACCTTCGTGTATACCTCTGCGTTACTTTCTTGTATACCTCTGCGTTACCTTCGTGTATATCTCTGCGTTACCTTCGTGTATATCTCTGCTTTACTTTCGTGCATACTTCTGCACATCTTTGTGTATGCTCTGGCACAGCGAGTCGACCCACATTTCCGGTGATGCATCGTGTCAGTCTGATCTTCAAGTGAACACGATCATCATTCCAAGGCTCTTTCATGGAGACTTCTGTATAAAACATATGAAGGTAATGTTTCGCCCACCAGGGGAGTCTTATCATCGACCACTAGCAGCTCCAACTAGCTACCAACCCACCTAACTGGTGGGTGAAACGTCTCTACAATAAAATCCCTAATTTACATCAACGTCTCTTGTATTAATTCCTGGGTATTATATATATATATATATATATATATATATATATATATATATATATATATATATATATATATATCTCCTGCGAAATCTGAAGACCTCATAAGGACGAAAGAAAATAATACTATTTTTAACCTCCTGGTAATCTCTTTCTCGTGATTCCACAATGCAGACAGATTTCCGGTGGAGGTAATTTATCATTGGCTTGCAGGAGGTGTTCCCAGAAGGTGACCCTGTCTAGGAACACCTTCATTAATCATTCCTGAGTATCGACTCATTTGCTCCGTAACTCCTCATTCCCGCATAAAAACACTGAGATTACAGGTAATGGACTCCCAGTCGTGGATATTACAGTTCCATAGGGAATACAGAATTGAAATTATGTTCCATCAGTGGAACATTACACAATTAACCCGTACATAGGAGAGAGAAAAGCTTAAAATGATGACGATTCGGTCCTACTTGTAGGAAGTCATAAGCTCCTCTCTCTCTCTCTCCTATGTGCTGGTTATTTGTGTATTGCTCTGGATAACTCATCGATCTTTAGATAGGGCTAATTTCTACGATAGCAAAATTAGCCGAGGATCCAAAATCTGGGAGGAAAGGGGGAAATTGTAGCATCCACGGCAGAGTGTATGGATGTTCGGAGTGATCTGAGTAGGTTGGCGCTGTGGACACACACGTGGATGACTTTCGATGCTGACAAGTGCAAAGTGATGCATTCTGCGTATAAAAATCTCACACATGAGTGCAAATTATCTGGCAATAAATTATTATAACAAGAGAACAGTAAAAAACTGAACCTTGGAGTAATAACAAGTAACGATATCATAAGCACCAGTGTTTATCTGCGATTAGCATAACTAACAGCATAGCTAACAGCATACCTAACAGCACTGTTAACCGAATGCTACGTTTTGTTGTTAGAAATTCGTATATAAAACACCAGAAACAGATTTAACTCTCTATAACACATTTGCAATAATAGATCTTAATTACGCCGTTCAGTTTTGGCCTCCAAATGACACAGAAGATAAAGATAAGCTGTAGAGAGATACAGAGAAGGTAAACTAAGCTCATACCATCACTAAGAAGCACTTAAAAATCTTTTTCTCTCTTAGGACACACCAAGGTCGAAATAGTGAAGTGAAACTTCGAGACAAGAGACACAACACAAACGTATGTTAATTTTTTTTTTGTTAACTGAACTTAAGAAGAATGGAACGAACTACCCACTGCAGCTGTATGAGTGATGACAATCCAGTCTTCTAAGACCCAGCTAGACACGAGCTTTGCAAACTTAAAACAACCTGCTAAAATGATGGAGGGGAAGAAAGAACTGTATTCTAAGGACTCTTGGCGTTACCACAGCAACTGTATCAGAACTTCCAGTTAGCAGTGAACCAGAGTTTATATAAAAATTGTATAATCTATATTTCTTCCTGGAACGACTGAGCGGACCGTGACTGATTCATGACTGGATAGAGTTTGAGTGAGTCATGACTGAGTACAACGGGACTGATTCATGACTGCATGGATCTTGAGTAAGTCATGACTGAGTGGAACAGGACTGATTCTAATCTGAGTCGAATCGACGCTTCGGGATCGTGAACACGAGGGGAAAAAACCCACGCCTTTTTTTTTTACACCATAAATACTATTTTTCATTAACCTGAATTTTTTCCGAAACTAATATTTAATGCGTGACAATTTTCTGTTGTGTTTTTAAATAATCCTGAATTTTATTTTTGGTGGGGGGGGGGAGAGAGAAAAAAAATAGCTTTGAACGCTACGTGCCCACTAATTAACTTGCAAAATGAATTAAATACTTTTTTATTTAATGAGAGTCTCTGAGAGCAAATAATTTCGTTTTACACGAGATATTATTATCAAAAAACGTAAATATGTTAGATAATTTCACTATGGACATATCTGAGGTAAACTAATTACTGCCCTTTAGCAGATTTTATCTCCCCAGCATCCAAGGTAATTTACTCATTCTAAATTGAGTGAATTGATGATGGGGGAGGCTAGAAGTGATAATTTAAAACATATCAACGATTGATGTTGGTCAGTTTTCACATTATTTTATTAAATATTCGCCGGTATTCTCCCGGCCCGGGCCTTTTCCAAGTGGTGGCCCGGCCTTGGCTCCCTCTTTAGGGAGTGTCTGAGACCTAAGTCTCCCATGGGAGGAGGCACAAGTACCTCCTCATCTTTGGGACCAACTGTCCCCAGGCCTAGCCACAAGCTAGGCCTCTCTGGTCTGCCATCCCCGCCCCAAGGGGGCTAATGGGAATGACAGTCTTATGAGCTAAAGGCTCGGGCTCAGGCACCTACCCTACCCTAGAAGGGTTAGGCATGGTGTCGATCCAGTTTTCACACTTGATGTTCCAGAGTAATTTGAGACGTTTTCTGATATACGAGAGTTTGTAATTTTTTATGTAATCTTACGACAACGATAACCGGGATTGTGAATATAACAGAGGTATACAATTCCGAGTCATACTTACCAGTTTGTCCAGCACTTCAAATTCGGATATTTTATTCGTCTGTACAGAATTTAAATATCAGAATTTAAATATCAGATGCTTTAATTTTGTAGAAAAAAATCTGGGAAATTTTTCACTTAATTTTTGTCACTAGGAATATATATATATATATATATATATATATATATATATATATATATATATATATATATATATATATATATATATATATATATATATATATATAATCATATTTTGCAATCTGCATTTTTGGAATTCAATAAGTCCGCTGGCACGCTCAATGCGACAAAAGTGCCCTGCAAGAATTTTTCACTTTCTTGAATTTACTGACGGACGGTGGGAAACCATCGGCGATCTCTCCTGACGGTAGTACAGTGAGTGTCAGACACAGGGTCGAACTTGCAGGTTGGTAGGGTGCCGCTAGCGAGGCCAACAGAGTGTAAGGAGGGTCAGAGAGAGAGACACACACACACACGCACACACACACAGGACAGGAGAGATAGGGGGGGACATGATAACGACATACAAAATACTGAGAGGAATTGACAAGGTGGACAAAGACAGGGTGTTCCAGAGATTGGACACAGTAACAAGGGGACACAGTTTGAAGTTGAAGACACGGATGAATCACAGGGATGTTACGAAGTATTTCTTCAGTCACAGAGTAGTCAGTAAGTGGAATAGTTTGGGAAGCGATGTAGTGGAGGCAGGATCCATACATAGCTTTAAGCAGAGGTACGATAAAGCTCATGGTTCAGAGGGAGTGACCTAGTAGCGACCAATGAAGAGGCGGGGCCAGGAGCTAGGACTCGACCCCTGCAACCTCAACTAGGTGAGTACAACTAGGTGAGTACACATTCACACACACACACACACACACACACACACACACACACACACACACACACACACACACACACACACACTGTCTAAACAACACTTTTGCATATTTTCCGTTCAATATTTCTATGTTAAACGTCATAAATGCTAGTGTTCTAAATGCTAGTGTTCTAAATGCTAGTGTTCTAAATACTAGTGTTCTAAATGCTAGTGTTCTAAATACTAGTATTCTAAATGCTAGTGTTCTAAATGCTAGTGTTCTAAATGCTAGTGTTCTAAATGCTAGTGTTCTAAATGCTAGTGTTCTAAATGCTAGTGTTCTAAATGCTAGTGTTCTAAATGCTAGTGTTCTAAATGCTAGTGTTCTAAATGCTAGTGTTCTAAATGGTGTATAAATGGAAGACAGGAATAAATAAAGGGGATGTAAATAGTGTTCTGAAAATATCTAGCCTAGACAGGACTCGCAGCAATGGTTTTAAGTTGGAAAAATTCAGATTCAGGAAGGATATAGGAAAGTACTGGTTTGGTAATAGAGTTGTGGATGAGTGGAACAAACTCCCAAGTACCGTTATAGAGGCCAGAACGTTGTGTAGCTTTAAAAATAGGTTGGATAAATACATGAGTAGATGTGGGTGGGTGTGAGTTAGACCTGATAGCTTGTGCTACCAGGTCGGTTGCCGTGTTCCTCCCTTAAGTCAATGTGACCTGACCTGACTAGGTTGGGTGCATTGGCTTAAGCCGGTAGGAGACTTGGACCTGCCTCGCATGGGCCAGTAGGCCTTCTGCAGTGTTCCTTCGTTCTTATGTTCTTATGTAAATGCTAGTGTTCTAAATGCTAGTGTTCTAAATGCTAGTGTTCTAAATGCTAGTGTTCTAAATGCTAGTGTTCTAAATACTAGTGTTCTAAATGCTAGTGTTCTAAATACTAGTATTCTAAATGCTAGTGTTCTAAATGCTAGTGTTCTAAATGCTAGTGTTCTAAATGCTAGTGTTCTAAATGCTAGTGTTCTAAGTGATAGTGTTCTAAATACTAGTGTTCTAAATGCTAGTGTTCTAAATACTAGTATTCTAAATGCTAGTGTTCTAAATGCTAGTGTTCTAAATGCTAGTGTTCTAAATGCTAGTGTTCTAAATGCTAGTGTTCTAAATGCTAGTGTTCTAAATGCTAGTGTTCTAAATGCTAGTATTCTAAATGCTAGTGTTCTAAATGCTAGTGTTCTAAATGCTAGTGTTCTAAATGCTAGTGTTCTAAATGCTAGTGTTCTAAATGCTAGTGTTCTAAATGCTAGTGTTCTAAATGCTAATGTTCTAAATGCTAGTATTCTAAATGCTAGTGTTCTAAATGTTAGTGTTCTAAATGCTAGTGTTCCAAATGCTAATGTTCTAAAAATATAATTAAAAATACTAGTGTATTTTCTTGTCATGTACGTGTTAAGTTATCGTGAGAGTTCAGACATGTAATTCCCAGGTGACAGCGAAGTTAAATTGAAATTTAACTCAGGATTTACAAAATAATCCTTACTTTTGAGAAGTGAGTCGTGAGGCAGACACTGTAGACTGCATCCACAAGCGTTGTAGACTGCATCTACAAGCGTTGTAGACTGCATCTACAAGCGTTGTAGACTGCATCTACATGCATTGTAGACTGTATCTACACGCGAACTACCCATTTTCCCATCGAGCAACATAGATTAAAGCTCAAACTCGTCTCCTCTCCATAGAGGAGGGGGCATAAAACATTTCGCCACTTGATAACGCCTTCTGAATGGTTCGAAACGTCGGTAAGCTATGTTTTTCCAACTGGAGGTACATATTTCGACTTTGACATTTTTTGGTTTGTTTTTCGAAGTGAGCTTAAGGAGTAATTATAAGCACCAAGAGAGTGTAATTACCTCCTAACGAGCTTATTCATGGCTGACCCAGATTTTGGAGCGGAGAGTACTGGTAAAATTTCGATCCCTTGAGACCCCACGTGAAGAGTCTCGGAATCTATTAATTAATAATGGAGGAGAGGAGGAAGCGCCATCAACAATTTTGTGTGTAAATTGGGAATTATTTACGAACCTTTCCAGCCAGGTTGGATCCATATAGCGTATTGCACGAATTTTGCAGAATAAAATCTTTTACTGGGACAAAAATTTCGGTAATAATAATAATAATAATAATAATAATAATAATAATAATAATAATAATAATAATAATAATAATAATAATAATAATAGTGTTTTCGAGTACGCGATAAAACGTATACAGACCATAGCTGATATCAGTGATATACTATATAGAAAATTCCTGGTTATGCATAGCATTTCGGGCAACTTAGGTTAATTTTGTCCACAGAATGCGACCCACACCAGTCTGGTAACAGCCAGGTACGTATTTACTGCTAGGTGAACAGGGGCGGCAGGTGTCTTAAGGAAACACGCCACATTGTTTCCACCTAAACCTGGGATCGAACCCCAAACCTCAGTGTGTGAGCTGAGTGTGCTACCAACCGAGCTAGCAAGCTTTATTAAAAGAAGACACCACTCAGAGAACTGAAAATTTATTAAAGCTTTAGCAAGCTTTATTGAACGTAGACACCAGCCAGGGAATTGAGAATTTACTTAAGCTTCAGAAAACTTTACCAAGCAAGACAAGACACCAGACAAATGCGAATTTATTAAAGCTGTAACAAGCTTTATTAAGCTAAAACACCAGCCAGATAATTGTGAATATTATGCCATATACATAGTTAACAGAAATATACATACATGGACATTCTCGTGGGAGAAACACTTCGAAGGAAGACAGAGGCAGTGTGGCGTCAGGTTTAAGGGAAGAGTTGGCTTGCTGAGCACAGCTTCGCTGACTGCCTTTGGTTGACGATACCGGAGAGGTCGCAAGGAGTGTCATCAAACAGTGTTTCATACGTACCTAGGTACCTCAGTATGCAAATACACAATAACGTATAAATCTTAATTTTTTTCCTACAAGATTGCATTTGCAGTTTCTCGAAACGGTCAAAAATATGTTAAAATATTCCGTTTTTGATGTCAGATGTATGTAAATGTCCATGAAGCTACCCCACACTGAAGCCAAACATGTGTACACGTGTATGAATACACGGATATTGAAGCCAAGCTTCCATACGTGTAATACTATTAAGAGGGAGGTCGCTGTACGTGCTGCGTTGGATTTTGAATTCCTCCTCGCCCCTAGCCACGATACAATTTCTCAAGCTGTCGTGCAAGATTACCCCTGGGCTGGACTCCTTCCTTACATGCAGCAAGAGATGAAGAATATTTCAGAGAGTAGCGCCTTGCAGTTTTTATCAGCGAATGGAAATGCCGCTTCACGTCGGAGACGCGCCGTCAGGGGACGAGTACGTTGTACGACTCAGCACAAATATTTCTTCAGTATATTGGAAATACAGCCTCAATATTTAATCTTTTGGTTTTATTTAATATATGGGTTTTTTTCAGAGTCTTCAGATCTTGGTTTTTTTCTATTTTACTTCCTTTTCTTACTCCTTGTACTGCACAAATTCATGCTAATGTCTCCTAATTATTTACGTTCCATCTATGGCGCATCCAGCGCGACGCTGCTACGTCTATACCCTTGAGCATCGTGTACGTCGTGACCCTATCCCCTCTGATTATCCTCTTCTCCAAATAAAGCATATTTCCTCACAGTGTATTATCACAGTGTATTATCATTTGTCAGTCCTCGTGTCCTCTTTTAAGAGGTGTGGCTCGGTGCTGAAGAAGAGCTCTTGATGCCAGGAATTAGACCTACCCTTCCTCTTATCAAACAAAATTACCTCCCATTTCCTAGACCTTGTGTGGAACAATTGTAATGAAATTTGTAATAATTATAATATTAA
>NC_091314.1:3501494-3516494 GCF_038502225.1 Cherax quadricarinatus | reverse complement strand
GATAGGACGATGTTTTGCCCTGGGTAGACCTGTATCGCGAAACGTTGTCCCAGTACGAGATTGTTCAGCAACTAGTGTTTCCTTGGCTTTTATTTATTTTTTTTTTTTGTTATTATTTAATACTGTACTTTGCTTTAACTTTTATTGTTGTTGTTGTTATTATTATTATTATTATTTTATTATATTATTATTATTATTATTATTATCATTATTATTAATATTATTATTATTATTATTATTATTATTATTATTATTATTATTATTATTATTATTAAAGAGAAGTTGCTATGTGTAGGAAATCTATCATCTCAAATCTAAGAACACGTCTTCTTCTATACAGTACTGTACTGTATTGTACTGTATTGTACTGTATTGTACTGCATTGTACTGTATTGTACTGTATTGTACTATATTGCACTGCACTACAGCGACAATAATGCAATATCTCACCTGTATGAACAAAAATAATGAATTTCATTGTGAAACATGGCACGTTACGTCCGTAGAGTTACGCGGAGTTGCGTCATACTGGAACACTTCTGTTGACACAGTATTCATCCAGTTTCGTGAGTACAGTTCCTGTGTACACACAGCCTGAGGCATGCATGTATTTTTTTGTGGAATGTAGATAGCACCAATTGTATAAGAAAAAAAAAACGTGCCTTCTTAAATCCCATTTTTTATTTTTCATGGTAATGGTTTTGCTGACTTCTCTCTATTATATTACCTATATTATTAGAGATAACTTAACAATAATTTTGCTACATAAGAAATTTTAATGTAACAAATATTAAAAAAGACATTAACTATTGCATAAGTTACAAACATTAAAATACTAACGCGGATGCCCTGGCAGAAGCTACGTTACAACCAGACTTGACGTGCTGGAGCGCCACCGCTGCTTTCCAGACGTGAACTGGTCGCTCATGATGCCTGGAAGTGGTTTTATTGCTCCAGAGTAATAAAGAGAAGTCGTATTTATCGTATTTTTCTTGACTCTGGACTCATAAATCATCTTATCTCCTCCAAAGCAGTTTATACTAACATCTTCCATCCATTGCTACTCCATACCTCTCACACAATTTCTGAGACGTAACATTATATATATATATATATATATATATATATATATATATATATATATATATATATATATATATATATATATATATATATATATATATATATATATATATATATATGTCGTTCCGAATATGTAAAACTGATCAATTAGCAAGAACTCATTTAAAATTAAGTCCTTTCTAAATTTTTCTCTTATACGTTTAAAGATATGTTTTTTTCATTAATGTTGATGTAAAAAATTATAATTTTGCACCAAAAGGAACTTAGAAAACTTACCTAACCTTATTATAACAAGCGCAATTTATTTTAGCCTATCCCAACTAATTATATTTTATATTTGTTTACAATAATTTAATACTAAACAAACACAGTGAAATATATTTTTTTCGTTAGGTTCAGAATGATTTTGGCGAAATTATTGCATACACAAATTTTCACTTGTCCTATATGGCAAGATGAGCGTTGCTATTTAAGCCAAGATCGCAAGTTCTGCCTATTCGGCACGACATTATATATATATATATATATATATATATATATATATATATATATATATATATATATATATATATATATATATATATATATATATATATATATATATTTATGTATATATAAATATATGGTTATACATATATTTATACATACATACATACAAATATACTAGTGCTTCATTGGAAAATGTTGTTATTGCGATAAACCCGCAAGGAATATGAAGTGGATTTTTAAATGGCAGGTTAATCGGCTTACATCCAAAAAAGATCGTTGTATTTTTCAAAGAAATGTTGAACGAGGAGTAAACTTATCTTCTAGAACATTAATGGTGTAGTTGTAGCAATAATTCCAGCCCTTTACTTGGTCCTCGGTCGCTGGAGCCTCTCCGAGTTTATGACGAAGTCCGTCGAAGCGTCCCTAACTTCGGAAATGTTAAGTTATTCAGAGGTCTTATTGATGTCACTGTCTGCCGCGAAACTAGTGATACATCGAATGTTTTCATTATATGTTTCGCCTTGGTGACCGATGAATGGTTCACAGAACCGACACGTTGATAAATTAGACACATGTGCAACTCTTGGGTATCTTTATTAAGGAAACGTTTCGCCACAGTGTTGCTTCATCAGTCCATACACAGGAGAAACTTGAAGAACAGGAGGAGAATGAGGTAATCAGTCCCTCAACCTTGAGTCGATGTGGTCAGTCCATCAATCTTGAATAAAATACGGCATATTAGCGGAGAAACAGCTTATAAACCGTAGGTAGGAGAGGTGCAGCAGTTGTAGGTGGTGTCACATTTGTCCAATGTGGAAGTAGGTCGTGCCCAAGGGTTAGGCAAGCGAAGAATTTATCAACGTCTAATTTATCAACGTGTTGGTTCTGTGAACCATTCATCTACAATCCTGTCAGACACTGCAACTTCTTGGCATCTTAATACTTGGGAATTCTTCGCTTGCCTAACCCTTGGGCACGACCTACTTCCACATTGGTCAATTGTGACACCACCTACGACTGCTGCACCTCTCCTACCTACGGTATATAAGCTGCTTCTCCGCTCATATGCCGTATTCTATTCAAGATTGATGGACTGACCACATCGACTCAAGGTTGAGGGACTGATTACCTCATTCTCCTCCTGTTCTTCAAGTTTCTCCTGTGTATGGACTGATACAGCCACTGTGTGGCGAAACGTTTCCTTAGTAAAGATACCCAAGAGTTGCACATGTGTCTAATTTATCAATGTTTCGCCTTGGTGACCGATGTTTCACCCGTTACCTAGGTTCTCAAAGCTGGTGGATCCTCCTTAACCTGCGCTTCTTGCACTGACTGAACAATTTCTTGCGTGATTGAAAAGACTTCCAGCATCACTGTAAAGGTACTTTACCTTTTTCTCCTTGTGTTTACGTCCCATCTCTCTCTCTCTCTCTCTCTCTCGCTCTTTCGCTCTCTCTCTCTCTCCCTTTCTATTACGTGTTTCTTCTCTCTCCTGTGCTCGGTTTACCTGCTACTCTTCCCATTTCTTCTTTACCACATTTATATTCCCTAGATAACCTTGAAAAGAAAGGAAGAAATAAGGAACTGCTATTAACTCCTATTCTCTCTATCTTCGGTGACATAATGTCTTATAGCGATCTCTTGTTCCGTGTCTCCCCTCAGGGAAGGTTCCTTGATGTTGGTGAGGGGCTCTTGATTTAGGGAATTGGATCTGCGTTCCAGTTCCCCGAATTAAGCCTGAATGTCTTCCACATCCCCCCCAGGCGCTGTATAATCCTCCGGGTTTAGCGCTTCCCCCTTGATTATAATAATAATAATTGTTCCGTGTGTGACAAAAGCAGAAGATGGAAAACCTCTCCATCGTTCTCTCTTATTTGGCTGTAATAATTCTGTAAATTGTGGTATATTTTAAGTGAAACAGAGAGAGAGAGAGAGAGAGAGAGAGAGAGAGAGAGAGAGAGAGGGAGAGAGAGAGAGACAAAAGTGGTTTTAATTGCAGCTTCTTATTTCTTTCTTTCCCTTCATATTTATGGAAGGCAGAGAAGACAGAATGGGAAGAGGAGTATGGGGAAGAGGGGAAACATGTAATAGAGAGGGGAGACACGGCTATACTGAGCAAACATACTGGAGGAGGGGAGAAAAAGAGTGGCATGCGTTTTTCTGCAGTGCAATCTATTCGTCCCTCTCGTGAAGCAGTTCTCCTCAGGTGCAGTGCAGTCCACTCGTCCCTCTCGTGAAGCAGTTCCCCTCAGGTGCAGTGCAGACCACTCGTCTCTCTCGTGAAGCAGGTTCCCCTCAGGTGCAGTGCAGACCACTCGTCCCTCTCGTGAAGCAGTTCCCCTCAGGTGCAGTGCAGACCACTCGTGAAGCAGTTCCCCTCAGGTGCAGTGCAGTCCACTCGTCCCTCTCGTGAAGCAGTTCCCCTCAGGTGCAGTGCAGTCCACTCGTCCCTCTCGTGAAGTAGTTCCCTCAGGTGCAGTGCAGTCCACTCGTCCCTCTCGTGAAGCAGGTTCCCCTCAGCTGTTAAACTATATTGGGTTCTTACTAACGAAGTTACTCCTTTCGAAGTCCTCACGCAGTGGTAGGGTTAATGACCATTGATGTTAAACCACCTAAAACAGTAGTAGTAGCAGTAGTAGTAGTAGTAGTAGTAATAGTAGTGGTAGTAGTAGTTGTAGTCCAGGAGCTACAACACCCGTCCTGCAGGCAGTCCTACGATAATTTCCTAATGTCAGTGACTTTGCCTGTGTATAACGGTGACTCAGGCCTACAAGTCAGTGTCTCCTGTGTAATCCTCTCCACATAAATACAAGGAGTGTGCGTGAGCTGTCTCACAGCTATCAGACAGCTGCTCCCCGTCTCGAGCGACTTGTTGAAGATCGTCGCTGCATTCTCACGCAGAGTTTGTACATCTTATCTCAATACTCGTGGGAATGTTAGTATTAGAGTCTGTGTGAGGACATCTGTGTGGAGTGACAACTGACAAGGGTGAGGGTGGGGAGGGAGGGAAGGGTTTCGGTGGTGGGGGTGACTATGATGGGAAGGGGAGAGTCCCCAACGCCGGCCCCATTAGTTCCCAGGCTTCCTTTACCTCTTTCTTGGCAAGCCTCCGAGGACTCTCAGAGCGAGGAGGTATATAATCAGGGTCAGGAACTGATGCGGCGCCACACATTATGTCCCTGTGTGCGTGTGTGTGTGTGTGTGTGTGTGTGTGTGTGTGTGTGTGTGTGTGTGTGTACAACGGAATTTAGAGACGAGGAGTACTGGCATGCACCAGCCCTTTGATTACATTCCTTCTAGTGCGTTCACTTAGAAAATTAAAGCTGTCTGGTACGACTGAGCTTATCTGCGTATTTACTAGTGGAAAATCTAAGGGCTGCATTGTCTCTGCTGCAGCAAGCCGCGTCCACGATGCCTCTCCATTCATGTTGGGTCATCGCCTTCTACCATGATTACCACCTTCTACTAGTTCCCACCTGCTCGTTTCTCTACTGTCTCGTGGGTCACCAGTTGGTGCTTAAGTCCCCACCTGCTGTGGGTTCACCACTTACTGCTCAGTACTTTTGTGAAGTACCATCTGTACACAAACAAGAACAAGAACAAGAACAAGAACAAGAACAAGAACAACAACAACAACAAGAACAACAACAAGAACAACAACAAGAACAACAACAACAACAACAACAAGAACAACAACAACAACAGAGAGTGTCCAGCCTGGGCTGAGCAAACTACAAATACTGAGCAAAGGAAAAATTAGGAGTGAAAAATAACAACGGGCATATTGCCTTCATCGGTAACGCGAGGTTAAGAAACCTCAGGACTACCTTCTGGGTCATTAACAAAGAACTGGCAGACGGAAACGACTATGTGTGAAGGCTTACTCAGCCCTGTAACAACTTCAGACAGTATTACTCAGGCTGGCTCCTCCTCAGGAAAATTAGTGAATAGAAAAAGAAATAATAACAGACAAACATAAACACTTTATTATATAGAAAATATAAAATTAAAACACTTAAATATGAAATATTAATCCTACATTAAAGAAAATGAATAATGAAAAATATAAATGACAACTGAATTCAACGCTAATTTAAATGTATATAAAACGTGGGTGTCTGGTGTTGGTGACACTGTTGTTGAAATCGTAGCCGTTGCTGATGATGGGGGGGGTCGCAGGTGTTGGTGACCACCACTGGCTAGATCTTCACAGATTATTGCCGTGAGTATAATATCCCGATGACAGGAAAGCAGGTTCTTTGCCGCTGCAATGCTGTGGAGTTACGTCCTGCAATTTCATACAGGTGCACAGGTACTTCAATACAACCTGAAGAAGTCTCTGGACGTTAGTCCTTCTCCTGTTCTGCTCGTTGATTGCCAGGTGACCCTCTCTGACATCCAAGCTGGAAAGATACAGGTTACCCACTGCTTAAATAATCACTCTCCATGGTAAGTCTGATACTTGAAAGATGTGGTGATTATTACAACAGTCAACCTAGAGCAAGACTGAAAGGACTAAGTTTATTATTGGTCAAAAGTGAAGCTTTCAACCAATAAATCCACTAGAATACAAGGCAGGCATGTACTTACAGTAGTGTTGGGAGCTGTGAGTCTAGTGATTTACTGTTTAACCAGAGCCCCACACGTCACCTTTCGGGGGAAGGGGGGAAGAGGGAGGGGAAGGGATAGTGGGAGCTAGACTGACCCTACCTTAACAAGCAGCCGGCAGACAAACTATCAATTTAGGAGAGGGGGGAGAAAAGGCGGGAATATCGGGAGCTAGACTGACTATCTTAACGAGTAGCCGGCAATGAAACTATTGTTAATATATATTCCCTCTCTACTCCTATCTATTGAACTTTTCCCTCACACTCCCCCATACCAAGACTTATAGTCAAGGAGTGTAAGAAGAATAGGCGAGGAAAAAGTTCTAACATGTGGAAGCCGCGTAAGGCAACAAATCTTCTACTGACTGTCACGACTTAACCAGTCAGAGAAATAATTGGATGAACCATTGATATACACAATATGGAACTTAAAAGCCTGGAGTGCCAATGTCCACCTCAAGAGGCGACTCTTGGTTCCCTTAAAAGTTTCTAGGTATATCAAAGGTTTGTGGTCCGTTTCTAAAATGAATTCTTTTCCCAACAAATAAAATTTAAGTTTGGAGATACCCCACACAAGGGCTAAACATTCCTTTTCTATTGTGGAGTATCTTGTTTCTGCGGGAAGGAGTTTCCGGCTTAGGAAGCATACAGGGAAGGGAGTACCATCATGGTATTGTAGTAGCACCGCACCTAAGCCAGTATTGGAGGCATCAGTTCTCAAACAAAATGTTTTATTAATATCTGGAATCTTAAGTATAGGGTCTTTCGAAAAGATACTTTTAATCTCATTAAACTTTTCCCGAGCTACGTCGGAAAGTTCAAGAGGTTCCTTCACAGACTTTTTAAGGAAGTCCGATAAGATGCCGGTAAGATCAGCAAGATTCGGGATAAACCGTGCATAAAAATTTACAGAACCAAGAAAGCTACACTTGAGTTTCTTGGTTTTGGGGAATTTAAATTCTAATAAAGCTTTGATCTTACTGGGGAGAGGCTGCAGAGAGTTATTAGAAAGTATCAGTCCAAGATAGCTAATCTTGTTATACCCAAGGAAGCATTTCTTCGGCTTGGCAGTGAGGCCATGTGAGCGTAACCTACGCAAAACTGATGTTAATGTTTGGATATGTTCGCCCCACGTGGATGTCATTACGTAAATGTTATCAAAATAAACTGAAACATTTGGCATATTACCCAAGACCTTTCTCATCAGTCTCACGTAGGTAGCACAGGCAGTTACCAAACCGAAGGGCATAGTTCTATACTGCATCAATCCTTGGTGTGTAGGAAAAGCGGTGTACTGCTTAGAAGGATCTAACATTACTTGATATGCCTGTGTAATATCAATCTCTGAAAAGAAGGAAGCGTCATAAAATTTGTGTAGATCGCTATCTATTAAGGGCATAGGCTCAGCATCCCACCGAGTTATAGCATTAAGGCCTCTGAAGTCAATAGCAAGTCTATATGAATTATCCTCCTTCTTAATCATGACTACTGGTGAACAATATGAAGATACTGAAGGTTCAATGATCTTTAGTTTTAATAATTTGTCTACCTCTCGGTCAAATGCATCCCTAAGGTGAACTGGAACTGGGTATAATTTCCGTTTGATAGGATTGTCCGTCAATAAGTCAATCTTATGGACTACCGTGGAGGTAACACCTGGAATATCAGTAAAGACGTCTGAAAAGTTACTCACACATTGAAGTAGTTCATGTCTCTTATGGTCATCCAAAGATTCATTAATATTAATGTTGGTAGCATCCGAGTGGTCAAGAGTCACCAAGTCATGTAGTTCTTCATCATAGTCTAAGCTAGAGGTGTCAATTACGCACACTTTACATTCTTCAGTTGTCTTATCAAGTTCGTGTGGAAAAACTAAGTCAAAGTTGTTAAGGCAGTTAACCGAATTTCTTCGGTAATATTTCTTAAGGATGTTGATATGATAAAGCTTAGGTTTCCCCTTGACTTCTATGAGGTAGTCAACTTTCCCACAAATTTTTAATACTTTATATGGACCTTTCCATGCTACTAATAATTTATTTGACTTGATAGGCAAAAGTACCAGAACTTCATCTCCTACTTTAAAACTTCTCCTCTGACTTTTGGAATCAAAATAGGATTTGTACTGGTTCATTGACAAGCTTAGGTTCTTCGAAACTATGTCAGAGGTCTCCTCAAGTTTGGATCTAAGGTCAAGGAGAAACTGGTAAGAAGACTGAACCTCAGCACTCACCTCCTCATTAGTCCATAAGTCATGAAGGATGGACAATGGGCCTCTGGCCTGTCTACCATAGAGAAGTTCAAAAGGTGAAAACCCCAAAGGGTCACTGGGAACTTCCCTCATGGCAAACAAAGCACAGGGTAGGTAACGATGCCACTCCTTAGGTTTAAGGGAGCAAAGTTTCCTTAAAATTGACTTGAGAATCGAATGCTGGCGCTCAATCCTCCCATTACAGCTGGGATGATAGGGTGTGGTGAAGAGAGGCTTCACTCCCAGAAGTTGGTATAGATGTTGCATTAAGTCAGATGTGAATTGTGTCCCACGGTCAGACAAAATTTCTCTAGGGATGCCCACTCTGGAGAAGATGGACAAAAGAGCTTCAGCCACCTCTGTAGTAGTTATGGTTTTTAAGGGTATGGCTTCAGGGAAACTCGAAGCATAATCAACTAATGTTAATATATATCTATGCCCCCCAGATGAAAGTGGAGATAAAGGACCAACGATGTCAATAGCTACTCTTTCAAACGGTACTGTAAAGATAGGCATTTTGACCATAGGTACTCGCCTGGTACCTCGGGAGGATGACAGTTGGCAAACTTTACATGATCTACAATAGGTAGTGACATCTGAGGACATTTTTGGCCAAAAATAGGTTTCCCTAATTTTATTTAAGGTTTTACGATGCGAGAAATGTCCGGCCACTGGCAGGTCATGAGCCATTTTAAGAACAGTCTCTCTGCATTGACTTGGAACAACTAAGATGGAATAGTCTATCTCATCTGAATTTAATTTGAATACTGACTTGTACAAGATACCTTTTATATATTCAAATTTATATGAAAAGTTTTTCCTTTGGATCACTTGATTTTGTTTAGCGGCATTATGGCAATTCTGAAGAGATGGGCAATTACGTTGTAACTTGACAAAGGAGTCCTTCGATATATCTAAAGGTTTAAAGTCAGGGAAAATCAAAAGATGGACAGTAGGAGAAGCCTGGGCTTTGGTCTGAGCCCTAGTCAAGACATTTATGGTATCGGAGGTGATATCTTCACTTTCATCTAACAAGTGAACTTGTGATCCTACTTCCTTGCTTTCGAGAGTAGCATCACTGGTTTTTAATCCCACATGAATCTCGCGAGACATTGTCTCATCTGAACTTTCGAGGGGCTTCTCTGACTCTACAGGAAGAGGATCTGAAACACTTATGTCTATCTTTGGTGATGAAAAGTCAACCTCAGAAGGAAGAATGGCACCTTTTACATTACCTATTAGTACGGAGCAAGAAGTGATGGGAGCTAGTACGGCTTCAGACCAACCTGTGAACCATTTAGACCTAATGTAACAACGGATGGTAGGAAAAGTGTCCGTACGGCCCAAGTAGTCTGAATGTATAGCAGAGGAATGAGTTTCTTTAAGGTTAGGGAACAGCTTATCAGAAATGACTATACATGTGCATCCAGTGTCTCGTAAAATGGTAGATACATTAAGTCCATTAACTGTTCCTGAACAGAAGGGTGCTTGGTCATTGCAGTCTTTAAAACATCTTCCAACTTTTTGGACCTTCTTAGAAGGACAATCTGGACGTTTATGTCCCTTAACACCACACAAATGACAAACAGGAATAAAAGAAGTCACTTTACTTTCCACTAGAGGCTTTGATTTCTTAAGGTTTGATGAACCCTTACCCTTAGGGTTCGATCCCTTTAGGTCTTTATAGGAATTGTGAGCCTCAGCATACAGGTCAGCAGCCTCAGCAACTTCCTCAGCTTTAATCAGGTTACGTTCTCTGATGAATGTTCGTATCTGATGGGGAAGAGCTGTCAGGAACTGGTCAGCAACCATGAAGTCTCTAAGAGATTCATAACTATGATCAATTCCTGAACTCTCTATCCAAAAGTCGAACAAACGAAAGAGTGTTACCTGTAACTGCTGAAAGTTCTGGCCAGGCTGTAAGGTGGCATACCTGAAATCTTTCCTGTAAGAATTAGTGGTTTTTTGATGTGCTTTAAGGATTGTCTTCTTTAGTAGGTTATAATTACATATGATATCCTGCGAGAAAGTTGCATAGATATTTAAGGCTGTACCAGAAAATAACATTCCTAACCTGGTAGCCCAGGTGTCAGCAGGCCATTCACAGAGGGTAGCGGTATTTTCAAACCTGATAATGTATGAAGTTATGTCTTCCCCCTCTGTGAAGGGAGGTAAATTAGGTGTTGGAATATGTGCACTGACTGCACGTTGTTCCATTACTCCTTCCTCTAATTGTTGTTGTGTAAAAGTTAACTTTTTATTCTCTAATTCAAGGAGAGATTTTTCGAGCTCGCGATCCTTTTCTCTCTCTATTAACTCATGTTCTCTAGCTTTTTCCTCAACTTCTCTATCCCTTGCTCTTTCCTCAAGTTCTCTTAATTTAACCTGTTCTTCACGTACTCTAGCTCTTTCCTCACGATCAAGTCTATCACGCTCTTTTTGGTCTTCTCGCTCTCTTTCTGTCTTTCTCAGATTTCTCTCTCAATTCTCTCTCTTTCAAGTCTTTCCTGGATCTTAGCACTAATGAAAGATTCTAAATTTTTCCCTGTTATTCCTAACTTACTTCCAGCATTCGTCCAAAACTGGTATTCATCCATACTTGCAAGAATAACTTAAACTATCAGGGGAAATGAAACGGGTATTAAAGAAAACGGAGGGTTCAATTCCTGCTCCGCTCAAACTGTAAATAAACCAGAGGGCTCGATCCCTGCTTCAATTAAACAATATGTATTAACGAAAACGAAGGGTTCTATGCCGGCTCTGAGCAAACAGTAAGTAGAATGGGGTCCCTTGACCATCCAATCTTCTCACCAACAAATCAAGAGTGTCCTATGACAGTTCCCTAGATACAATAAAGAGCTCAATGAAACAAGTTGTCACTGGAAAATCTCGGGTCCCTAGAGTCTAATCCTCCAAAGTGTTTCAAGCTACATTTAAATGGTGGCAGAATTAAATATTATATCCTGCCTGACTTGACTTACAATAAATTGAGACTATAACAATCACCAAATCTTTCAAATACCTGTACTGTAGTCCTACCATAGAGAATGATTACCCATGGCTGGTGGTAACCGTCTGTGTTATGCAGCGTTGAAGTTCCAATGGTAGATTCGAGATGGAGTTGAATCTTGATTCAGTAGAGTTTATCCTGGCAAGGTCGCCACTTGTGAAGGCTTACTCAGCCCTGTAACAACTTCAGACAGTATTACTCAGGCTGGCTCTTCCTCAGGAAAATTAGTGAATAGAAAAAGAAATAACAGACAAACATAAACACTTTATTATATAGAAAATATAAAATTAAAACACTTAAATATGAAATATTAATCCTACATTAAAGAAAATGAAAAATGAAAAATATAAATGACAACTGAATTCAACGCTAATTTAAATGTATATAAAACGTGGGTGTCTGGTGTTGGTGACACTGTTGTTGAAATCGTAGCCGTTGCTGATGATGGGGGGAGGGGGTCGCAGGTGTTGGTGACCACCACTGGCTAGATCTTAACAGATTATTGCCGTGAGTATAATATCCCGATGACAGGAAAGCAGGTTTTTTACCGCTGCAATGCTGTGGAGTTACGTCCTGCAATTTCATACAGGTGCACAGGTACTTCAATACAACCTGAAGAAGTCTCTGGACGTTAGTCCTTCTCCTGTTCTGCTCGTTGATTGCCAGGTGACCCTCTCTGACATCCAAGCTGGAAAGATAGACAGGTTACCCACTGCTTAAATAATCACTCTCCATGGTAAGCCTGATACTTGAAAGACGTGATGATTATTACAACATTCAACCTAGAGCAAGACTGAAAGGACTAAGTTTATTATTGGTCAAAAGTGAAGCTTTCAACCAATAAATCCACTAGAATACAAGGCAGGCATGTACTTACAGTAGTGTTGGGAGCTGTGAGTCTAGTGATTTACTGTTTAACCAGAGCCCCACACGTCACCTTTCGGCGGGGGGGAAGAGGGAGGGGAAGGGATAGTGGGAGCTAGACTGACCCTACCTTAACAAGCAGCCGGCAGTCAAACTATCACTTTCGGGGAGGGGGAAGAAAGGCGGGAGCTTGAGTTGCCCTACCTTAACTAGTAGCCGGCAGACAAACTATCAATTTAGGAGAGGGGGGAGAAAAGGCGGGAATATCGGGAGCTAGACTGACTATCTTAACGAGTAGCCGGCAATGAAACTATTGTTAATATATATTCCCTCTCTACTCCTATCTATTGAACTTTTCCCTCACACTATGAATCGACAAGTATTGCGTTTTACCTGATAAAACATCCCGTGAAGCATCACAGAACGCGTTACTCACAAATCCACGCGTGTTTTGATTCCGTAGCTCAGTTGATAGAACACTTATCTCACATAATGAGATCGATGGTTCGATCCCCGGTACGGGTGGGCACTTTGGGCGTGTTTCCTTAAGACACCTGCCGTCCCTGTTCACCTAGCAGCAAGTAGGTACCTGGGTGTTAGCCGACTGGTGTGGGTCACATCCTACTGGAGTCTACCTGGAGGGTGTTCCGGGGGGTCAACGCCCCCGTGGCCTAGTCCTTGACCAGGAATCCCTGTTGATGAGGACCTGAACAACCAGACTGTTACTGCTCCCCGCACGTAGTCCAACGTGCGAACCACAGATCGGTTGATCGAGAACTGACTTTAGATAACTGTCCAGCTCCCTCTGGACATCTGTTAGGTTATGTGTCTTGATATTATCATTATTATTATTATTATTATTATTATTATTATTATTATTATTATTATTATTATTATTATTGTTGTTGTTGTTGTTGTTGTTATAGAAAGAATAATTTATAACCTTGATATGATAGGAATTAATGTCAGCAAGGGACACATAAGCAGAGTTTTGCAAGGAGACTGATTCCCGAGCTGAGGGGATTAAGCTTTGATGAAAGCCTAAAGAAGCTTAACAAAGAGACTTTGGAAAGGAGAATTATCAGAGGAGACATGACTGCGACGTAAAAATTACTCAGATTACTTGACAGAGCGGGTGATAATAGACTTGAATGCTAGACACTAGGAAGGTTACGTACATGGAAGATGACAACGCAGTTGAGCCACAGGGACAGAGACGACGTTTCGCTCACCAGAGAGCGAAAGGATGCAGAGAGATTAGGAAATACTGCTTCATTGACGAGAGTGGTGAGTGGGTAGAGGTAAGTGGGTGGAGGGAGTGGGTGGAGGGAAGTGGGTGAAGGGACGTGGGTGGAGGGAAGTAGGGGGAAGGGAAGTGGATGGAGGGAGTGGGTGAGGGAAGTGGGTGGAGGGAACTGAATGGAGGGAGTAGATGGAGGGAAGTGGGTGGAGGGACGTGAGTGGAGGAAAGTGGGTGGAGGGAAGTGGGTGGAGGGAAGTGAGTGGACGGAAATGGGTGGAGGGAGTGGGTGAAGGAAATGAATGGAGGGAGTGGGCGGAGGGAAGTGGGTGGAGGGAGTGGGTGAGGGAAATGGGTGGAGGGAAGTGAGTGGTGGGAAGTGGGTGGAGGAGGTGGGTGGAGGTTAAGTGAGCAGAGAAAGTGTGGTAAGAATGGTAGGGTGTAAGAGACGAGGATACATCAGTGTTAGACGATTACAGAGTCCAGGAGGTGAGATTCAACATCCACACACACACACACACACACACACACACACACACACACACACACACACACACAAACATCGTTAAGATATAACATTCCTTCTCTCGCCAAATGAGCCAGTGAATTTGGACGAGGGGTCAGACAGAAGTCAATATAAACACAGACGTCTCAACACGTGCCGGAAGCTCTGCTCTGTTTACACGCATCAGTTGCCACTTATCATTGCCAGCAGTTGCCACTTACTGTTTCTAAAGTATCACTTACAATTTATATATATATATATATATATATATATATATATATATATATATATATATATATATATATATATATATATATATATATATATATGTCGTGCCGAATAGGCAGAATTTGCGATCTTGGCTTAAATAACAACGCTCATCTTGCCATATAGGACAAGTGAAAATTTGTGTATGCAATAATTTCGTCAAAATCATTCTGAATCTAACGAAAAAAATATATTTCACTGTGTTTGTTTAGTATTAAATTACTGTAAACAAATTTAAAATATATTTAGTTGGGTTAGGCTAAAATAAACTGCTATTGTTATAATAAGGTTAGGTAAGTTTTCTAAGATTCTTTTGGTGCAAAATTAAAAATTTTTACATTAACATTAATGAAAAAAATATATCTTTAAAGGTATAAGAGAAAATTTTAGAAAACACTTAATTTTAAATGAGTTCTTGCTAATTGACCAGTTTTACATATTCGGCACGACATATATATATATATATATATATATATATATATATATATATATATATATATATATATATATATATATATATATATATATATATATAAAGAGAGAGAATACAGTTACTTCTAAGTTTGTAACAACGAACCAGAATTATGGGATTTTTTTTTTTTTTACAAAATGTCGAAACCTATCCAGGAGCTGCAGCTAAACTTACCGAGGCCACTTACTATGGCCATCATCACACTCATGCCCCAC
>NC_091314.1:3488994-3496494 GCF_038502225.1 Cherax quadricarinatus | reverse complement strand
GCGATTTTTTCCATGATCGATGTGTTCCAGTGGGACTGTTTGTGTTCTTTGGGAGGAGCTGGTTTATAGGAGGAGTCTGTAAGGGTGTCCCACCGAATCGCTGCTTCAGTAAACCTGGGGTCTTGAGCTCCTACCACGTCTCTGAAGCGTTCGGGGACAATCTTCTTGAATAATCCACTGGAAGCCAAACACGATGACAGAAATTCAGGTAAAGCAACATGCGTTGCTTTACGCACCCCTACATCTCCCAGTCGCACTGAGAGGGTTGCCTGATCCCATTGCTGATCCTCTAGTGACAGGTTCAGTGCCTTCTTGAAGGTTGATCTCAGGTGTGCGTCATATTCATCCAGTGTTGGGCTGTCAAAAAAAAATATATTCGTTTATCTGTGGGAAGTGATTAATAAAGTAAAAAATAAATAAATAAACGAAGAACACTTCGTGATACATTTGATTGAAGTTAATAAGACTTAACGGAAGTAATAAACTCCTGAAATTTGCTACCCCACACCGCTCCCTCGTATCCTTTCCTCTTCTCTCTCCCCCTCTCTCTGCCTTCTCCTTCTCCTTCTCCTCCTTCCTTCCTTCCTCTCCTCCCTCTCCCCCTCCTTCTGAGGAGTCACTGACCCACCAGCCAAGTGAACGTTTGTTGACGTTGGTGTTAGAGTGAGGGGAAAGGGAAAGGGAAGGGGGAACGGGCTTGGAGGGGGGAGTTGTGAAGAAGCAGTCAATGAACTCCTTTTGTTGATGCTGAGCCAAGTTGATGACCTCTATTAATAACCCCCGCCCTTCCCCCTCCCCGAGAGAGGCTAATTGATGACTGATGACCTGGTGTCGGGCAAGGATGGATAGTCATGGGTTGATGATCGGGGAGGATCATTGCCAGGATTGACTGCGATTATCTCTAGTGATTGTTGATGAGTGCGGTGATGATTTAAAAAAAAATTTTGTTGTTGATGGTTGTGATGAAGATGATTGATAATTACGATAATTATATTGATGATTTTGAAGACTGTTGATGATTGTGCTGTTTATTTATCAGCATTCATCTCTACTCATGGTTGTGGTTATTATTTATTAAATTCATCATAACAGATGATTATAGGAATGACTATTAAATTATTATATTTACTGATCATAGTGATTATTTTAAAAATTGTTATTAATCAACAACTTGATAACTATTGGTAATTATGGTAGTGATGATTGATGATCGTGGTGATGAACACTGATGATTATTATCATCGTTCTTTGATGGTTATGGTGATGTTTGCGGTAGTGGTGGTGTTATAGGTGGTGGTGGTGATGGTGGTAGGGTTATAGGTGGTGGTGGTGGTGGAGGTGGTGGTGGTAGGGTTATAGGCAGTTGTGGTGATGGTGGTAGTGTTATAGGTGGTGGAGGTGGTGGTGGTGATGGTGGTAGTGTTATATGCGATGGTGGTGGTGGTGGAGGTGGTGATAATTGTTAGTGATGGTGGTAGTGGTGAGGATGGTGGTAGTGGTGATGATGGTGGTAGTGGTGAGGATTGTGGTAGTGGTGAGGATGGTGGTAGTGGTGATGATGGTGGTAGTGGTGATGATGGTGGTAGTGGTGAGGATGGTGGTAGTGGTGATGATGGTGGTAGTGGTGATGATGGTGGTAGTGGTGAGGATGGTGGTAGTGGTGAGGATGGTGGTAGTGGTGATGATGGTGGTAGTGGTGAGGATGGTGGTAGTGGTGAGGATGGTGGTAGTGGTGATGATGGTGGTAGTGGTGAGGATGGTGGTAGTGGTGATGATGGTAGTAGTGGTGAGGATGGTGGTAGTGGTGAGGATGGTGGTAGTGGTGAGAATGGTGGTTGTGGTGATGATGGTGGTAGTGGTGAGGATGGTGGTAGTGGTGATGATGGTGGTAGTGGTGAGGATGGTGGTAGTGGTGATGATGGTAGTAGTGGTGGGGATGGTGGTAGTGGTGAGGATGGTGGTAGTGGTGAGGATGGTGGTTGTGGTGATGATGGTGGTTGTGATGAGGATGGTGGTAGTGGTGAGGATGGTGGTTGTGGTGATGATGGAGGTTGTGGTGAGGATGGTGGTAGTTGTGAGGATGGTGGTAGTGGTGAGGATGGTGGTAGTGGTGAGGATGGTGGTAGTGGTGAGGATGGTGGTAGTGGTGGGGATGGTGGTAGTGGTGAGGATGGTGGTAGTGGTGAGGATGGTGGTAGTGGTGATGATGGTGGTAGTGGTGAGGATGGTGGTAGTGGTGATGATGGTGGTAGTGGTGAGGATGGTGGTAGTGGTGAGGATGGTGGTAGTGGTGATGATGGTGGTAGTGGTGAGGATGGTGGTAGTGGTGAGGATGGTGGTAGTGGTGAGGATGGTGGTAGTGGTGATGATGGTGGTAGTGGTGAGGATGGTGGTAGTGGTGATGATGATGGTAGTGGTGAGGATGGTGGTAGTGGTGAGGATGGTGGTAGTGGTGATGATGGTGGTAGTGGTGAGGATGGTGGTAGTGGTGAGGATGGTGGTAGTGGTGAGGATAGTGGTAGTGGTGAGGATGGTGGTAGTGGTGATGATGGTGGTAGTGGTGAGGATGGTGGTAGTGGTGAGGATGGTGGTAGTGGTGAGGATGGTGGTAGTGGTGAGGATGGTGGTAGTGGTGAGGATGGTGGTAGTGGTGATGATGGTGGTAGTGGTGAGGATGGTGGTAGTGGTGATGATGGTAGTAGTGGTGAGGATGGTGGTAGTGGTGAGGATGGTGGTAGTGGTGAGAATGGTGGTTGTGGTGATGATGGTGGTAGTGGTGAGGATGGTAGTAGTGGTGATGATGGTGGTAGTGGTGAGGATGGTGGTAGTGGTGATGATGGTGGTAGTAGTGATGATGGTGGTAGTGGTGAGGATGGTGGTAGTGGTGATGATGGTGGTAGTGGTGAGGATGGTGGTAGTGGTGATGATGGTAGTAGTGGTGGGGATGGTGGTAGTGGTGAGGATGGTGGTAGTGGTGAGGATGGTGGTTGTGGTGATGATGGTGGTTGTGGTGAGGATGGTGGTAGTGGTGAGGATGGTGATTGTGGTGATGATGGTGGTTGTGGTGGATGGTGGTAGTGGTGAGGATGGTGGTAGTGGTGAGGATGGTGGTAGTGGTGAGGATGGTGGTAGTGGTGAGGATGGTGGTAGTGGTGAGGATGGTGTAGTGGTAGTGGTGGAGGATGGTGGTAGTGGTGATGATGGTGGTAGTGGTGAGGATGGTGGTAGTGGTGATGATGGTGGTAGTGGTGAGGATGGTGGTAGTGGTGAGGATGGTGGTAGTGGTGAGGATGGTGGTAGTGGTGAGGATGGTGGTAGTGGTGATGATGGTGGTAGTGGTGAGGATGGTGGTAGTGGTGAGGATGGTGGTAGTGGTGAGGATGGTGGTAGTGGTGATGATGGTGGTAGTGGTGAGGATGGTGGTAGTGGTGAGGATGGTGGTAGTGGTGAGGATGGTGGTAGTGGTGAGGATGGTGGTAGTGGTGAGGATGGTGGTAGTGGTGAGGATGGTGGTAGTGGTGAGGATGGTGGTAGTGGTGAGGATGGTGGTAGTGGTGAGGATGGTGGTTGTGGTGATGATGGTGGGTGGTGAGGATGGTGAGTTGTGAGGATGGTGGTAGTGGTGAGGATGGTGGTAGTGGTGATGATGGTGGTAGTGGTGAGGATGGTGGTAGTGGTGATGATGGTGGTAGTGGTGAGGATGGTGGTAGTGGTGATGATGGTGGTAGTGGTGAGGATGGTGGTAGTGGTGATGATGGTGGTAGTGGTGAGGATGGTGGTAGTGGTGAGGATGGTGGTAGTGGTGAGGATGGTGGTAGTGGTGATGATGGTGGTAGTGGTGAGGATGGTGGTAGTGGTGAGGATGGTGGTAGTGGTGATGATGGTGGTAGTGGTGAGGATGGTGGTAGTGGTGATGATGGTGGTAGTGGTGAGGATGGTGGTAGTGGTGAGGATGGTGGTAGTGGTGAGGATGGTGGTAGTGGTGATGGTGGATGATGATGGTGGTAGTGGTGAGGATGGTGGTAGTGGTGATGATGGTGGTAGTGGTGAGGATGGTGGTAGTTGTGAGGATGTTGGTAGTGGTGAGGATGGTGGTAGTGGTGAGGATGGTGGTAGTGGTGATGATGGTGGTAGTGGTGAGGATGGTGGTAGTGGTGATGATGGTAGTAGTTGTGTAGATGGAGGTAGTGGTGAGGATGGTGGTAGTGGTGAGGATGGTGGTAGTGGTGGGGATGGTGGTAGTGGTGAGGATGGTGGTAGTGGTGAGGATGGTGGTAGTGGTGATGATGGTGGTAGTGGTGAGGATGGTGGTAGTGGTGATGATGGTGGTAGTGGTGAGGATGGTGGTAGTGGTGAGGATGGTGGTAGTGGTGAGGATGGTGGTAGTGGTGAGGATGGTGGTAGTGGTGAGGATGGTGGTAGTGGTGAGGATGGTGGTAGTGGTGAGGATGGTGGTAGTGGTGAGGATGGTGGTAGTGGTGATGATGGTGGTAGTGATGAGGATGGTGGTAGGATGGTGGTAGTGGTGAGGATGGTGGTAGTGGTGATGATGGTGGTAGTGGTGATGATGGTGGTAGTGGTGAGGATGGTGGTAGTGGTGAGGATGGTGGTAGTGGTGAGGATGGTGGTAGTGGTGAGGATGGTGGTAGTGGTGAGGATGGTGGTAGTGGTGAGGATGGTGGTAGTGGTGAGGATGGTGGTAGTGGTGATGATGGTGGTAGTGGTGAGGATGGTGGTAGTGGTGATGATGGTGGTAGTGGTGAGGATGGTGGTAGTGGTGATGATGGTGGTAGTGGTGAGGATGGTGGTAGTGGTGAGGATGGTGGTAGTGGTGAGGATGGTGGTAGTGGTGAGGATGGTGGTAGTGGTGATGATGGTGGTAGTGGTGAGGATGGTGGTAGTGGTGAGGATGGTGGTAGTGGTGAGGATGGTGGTAGTGGTGAGGATGGTGGTAGTGGTGAGGATGGTGGTAGTGGTGAGGATGGTGGTAGTGGTGAGGATGGTAGTGGTGAGATGGTGGTATGAGGATGGTGGTAGTGGTGAGGATGGTGGTAGTGGTGGATGGTGGTAGTGGTGAGGATGGTGGTAGTGGTGAGATGGTGGTGTGGATGGTGGTAGTGGTGATGATGTTGGTAGTGGTGAGGATGGTAGTGGTAGTGGTGTAGTGGTGAGGATGGTGGTAGTGGTGAGGATGGTGGTAGTGGTGAGGATGGTGGTAGTGGTGGTGAGGATGGTGGTAGTGGTGAGGATGGTGGTAGTGGTGAGGATGGTGGTGGTGAGTGGTGATGATGGTGGTAGTGGTGAGGATGGTGGTAGTGGTGATGATGGTGGTAGTGGGTGGTAGTGGTGATGATGGTGTAGTGGTGAGGATGGTGGTAGTGGTGATGATGGTGGTAGTGGTGAGGATGGTGGTAGTGGTGATGATGGTGGTAGTGGTGAGGATGGTGGTAGTGGTGAGGATGGTGGTAGTGGTGAGGATGGTGGTAGTGGTGAGGATGGTGGTAGTGGTGATGATGGAGGTAGTGGTGAGGATGGTGGTAGTGGTGAGGATGGTGGTGGTAGATGGTGGTAGTGGTGAGGATGGTGGTAGTGGTGAGGATGGTGGTAGTGGTGAGGATGGTGGTAGTGGTGAGGATGGTGGTAGTGGTGAGGATGGTGGTAGTGGTGAGGATGGTGGTTGTGGTGATGATGGTGGTTGTGATGAGGATGGTGGTAGTGGTGAGGATGGTGGTTGTGGTGATGATGGAGGTTGTGGTGAGGATGGTGGTAGTTGTGAGGATGGTGGTAGTGGTGAGGATGGTGGTAGTGGTGATGATGGTGGTAGTGGTGAGGATGGTGGTAGTGGTGATGATGGTGGTAGTGGTGAGGATGGTGGTAGTGGTGAGGATGGTGGTAGTGGTGAGGATGGTGGTAGTGGTGATGATGGTGGTAGTGGTGAGGATGGTGGTAGTGGTGAGGATGGTGGTAGTGGTGATGATGGTGGTAGTGGTGAGGATGGTGGTAGTGGTGATGATGGTAGTAGTGGTGAGGATGGTGGTAGTGGTGAGGATGGTGGTAGTGGTGAGAATGGTGGTTGTGGTGATGATGGTGGTAGTGGTGAGGATGGTGGTAGTGGTGATGATGGTGGTAGTAGTGAGGATGGTGGTAGTGGTGATGATGGTGGTAGTGGTGATGATGGTGGTAGTGGTGAGGATGGTGGTAGTGGTGATGATGGTGGTAGTGGTGAGGATGGTGGTAGTGGTGATGATGGTAGTAGTGGTGGGGATGGTGGTAGTGGTGAGGATGGTGGTAGTGGTGAGGATGGTGGTTGTGGTGATGATGGTGGTTGTGATGAGGATGGTGGTAGTGGTGAGGATGGTGGTTGTGGTGATGATGGAGGTTGTGGTGAGGATGGTGGTAGTTGTGAGGATGGTGGTAGTGGTGAGGATGGTGGTAGTGGTGAGGATGGTGGTAGTGGTGAGGATGGTGGTAGTGGTGGGGATGGTGGTAGTGGTGAGGATGGTGGTAGTGGTGAGGATGGTGGTAGTGGTGATGATGGTGGTAGTGGTGAGGATTGTGGTAGTGGTGATGATGGTGGTAGTGGTGAGGATGGTGGTAGTGGTGAGGATGGTGGTAGTGGTGATGATGGTGGTAGTGGTGAGGATGGTGGTAGTGGTGAGGATGGTGGTAGTGGTGAGGATGGTGGTAGTGGTGATGATGGTGGTAGTGGTGAGGATGGTGGTAGTGGTGATGATGATGGTAGTGGTGAGGATGGTGGTAGTGGTGAGGATGGTGGTAGTGGTGATGATGGTGGTAGTGGTGAGGATGGTGGTAGTGGTGAGGATGGTGGTAGTGGTGAGGATAGTGGCAGTGGTGAGGATGGTGGTAGTGGTGATGATGGTGGTAGTGGTGAGGATGGTGGTAGTGGTGAGGATGGTGGTAGTGGTGAGGATGGTGGTAGTGGTGAGGATGGTGGTAGTGGTGAGGATGGTGGTAGTGGTGATGATGGTGGTAGTGGTGAGGATGGTGGTAGTGGTGATGATGGTAGTAGTGGTGAGGATGGTGGTAGTGGTGAGGATGGTGGTAGTGGTGAGAATGGTGGTTGTGGTGATGATTGTGGTAGTGGTGAGGATGGTAGTAGTGGTGATGATGGTGGTAGTGGTGAGGATGGTGGTAGTGGTGATGATGGTGGTAGTAGTGATGATGGTGGTAGTGGTGAGGATGGTGGTAGTGGTGATGATGGTGGTAGTGGTGAGGATGGTGGTAGTGGTGATGATGGTAGTAGTGGTGGGGATGGTGGTAGTGGTGAGGATGGTGGTAGTGGTGAGGATGGTGGTTGTGGTGATGATGGTGGTTGTGGTGAGGATGGTGGTAGTGGTGAGGATGGTGATTGTGGTGATGATGGTGGTTGTGGTGAGGATGGTGGTAGTGGTGAGGATGGTGGTAGTGGTGAGGATGGTGGTAGTGGTGAGGATGGTGGTAGTGGTGAGGATGGTGGTAGTGGTGGGGATGGTGGTAGTG
>NC_091314.1:3478994-3483994 GCF_038502225.1 Cherax quadricarinatus | reverse complement strand
TGACCTCTGGAGGAAAGGTGTTCGCTTCATTATAACTTGCGGGTCCCAAGTCTGCAATACTGCAGGGTTTTACCGCCCCTTTCAGTTGTCTCCGGTCATCGGTTGCATCACGACTGCCTCAGCTTTCGTAAGATAAAAATATTTTAGCAACAATGTTCTCATAGACGCGACATTTTGGGCAAATTAGGTCAGTTATGTCCCGAGGATGTGACCCACATCAATTGACTAACACGCAGGTACCTATTTTACTGATAGGATTCTTAAGGAAACAGGTACTAATGTGTCTACCCGTATCTGAGATCGTTCCACGGACTTCAGTGTGTAAACTGAGTGCTCCGAGCATCGAACTACGAAATACCTTCGTCAGGAGAAGTAGTTCAGTAACCCCAGCAGTCTCATAAGCCCGTCAGGGTTTCATCTCCTATGTGTTGTCATATTTTCTCAGTTTAAGCATCGAGAGAGTTAATTTCCGCTGTACTTACGGACAAAATCAGGTCAAAATCGCGTTTGATCAAGCTTCCAGCTTCCATGAACGCTTTTACTTTCAAAAGATTCTAATTTTATGTCTTTTACAGTGAAATTTTTGAAAAGGGCTTTCTCCCCTTCTACCATTTTTCTGGGAGGAAAAAATCACGACGGCAGTGAAATTCTAAGATGTTGAAAAAGTGTGAACGTATCTGGTCATCCGTGTGAGTTCGTGTGCGTGTGTGTGTGTTTGTGGATCTTTGTATGCACGTTCAGTGAATGCAATCAGGCGTCCCTAAGCTCTGCAAGACGTTGTTTTCAAACAGTTCAGGAATCTGAAGTCTTGCTTCCCATCCCTGTTGTTGTTCTTCTTCTTATATCTCAGTAAAAGTCTCATAATTCCGGTAAAGTTCGTAAGATAATATTTCTCATCTCTAAACTCTTGCTTATTTACTCATTCTCTCCCGGATGATGAATGAAACATTTGTGCAACGTTTGGGTTTCTTTACCGTGGAGGCCAGCCAGTGGCTTCTTCAGTCCAATACAGAGAAACACGATGGAAAATGTGGAGTTTGAGGTAATCAGTCCCTCATTCTATAGATGATGTGTTCAATCCATCAATCTTGATTGATGGACTGATGGAGTGATGGACTAAACACATCATCTACAGGCTGAAGGACTGATTATCTCAAACTCCACCTCATTTTCCGCCATTCTTCTCTGTAATGGACTGATGAAGCCACTGGCTAACGAAACATTCCCATAATAAAGGCACCCATTTATATACCATTCTCTCTATCTTCTGGAGGCGCTCCAATACTCTTACGGTGACTTTCATGTTTGATAACGCAGTGAATAACGCTGAAGGGAGAAGAGTAAAGTTGCTAATTAAATTACCATTCATGATAACCTCGTTGGTAAATTAGAAATTAAAAAAATCGGCGTTTTAAGAACATCAAGTATTTATAACATTGTAGCTGGAGTAATTTACGTTTAATTCAATTTCTTTTGATGAACCTTGAGCAACGTTCCGTTGCATAGTATCAACTCACGTAATGATAACGACCCAGGACGGACCTAAACATCGCCTACTTTTCACCTCCAACATCTGGGTTACTTGTAAGTCGTGTAGATATTAATTTTAGCCGTTCCTGTTTCCCCGTACAAGTGGTTAAAGAGGCAGTAAAGCCGTTGTTATCGGCGCACATCGTGAGGCGGCCTGCAATGTGCGCTGCCCTCCATCACCCATCACCCCTTCCCTAGCAAAACCAAACCTAATTCAATTTTCTCGGAAAACTCATTAGAAGCCCAAGCGGATTACGGCAACGAGTGAACTGCTCTGAGATGCCGCAGTAAGAAGTTTCCATTTTTCAGTTGATCGCACGATGACCTGCTCCCCGCGGCTTCGCGATCACTTGACCGAAGTCTTCCGCTAGCTTACGGCTCCACTTTGAAGAATAGCACATCGTTTCTAAGACGCCCCATTGTCACTAAGAGCATTTTGAAGCATTCTAAGAGTATATTTGCTCTCACAGCCTGTCTCCTTAATAATATTCCTGGAGGAGAAGATATATATCAGTCGAATGATAATATCTGATGCCATTTTTCGCTAGGTATTTCTCCCGAGAAATCGGATAATATTGGTTGAAAAAGTTAGTTTAGTTTAATATGTTTATTATGCACCCCATACCCATCCTGTGGGCGGTAGTCAAAAGATTACAAAGGTACATAATGGGTCCAGGGACTGGACCCCAAAGTTATGATAGCTGAACTAGTTACAAAAGTAATGAACTCCAGGTAGATCTGGTCACAATCATGGCAAGTTACAGAGGTAATGAATCAGCCTCACTCCTATACATGGTTACAGTCATGAACAAATTACAAAGTAATGAACCACTGATACGTCCACACCTGGTCACAATTGTAATGAGTTATAAATACAAGTATTAAGTGGGCCATACACCCACACTAGCGCGCGCGCACACACATACACACACCAGGGCGCACGCACACACATACACACACGAGGGCGCACGCACAGACATATGCACATGAGGGCGCACGCACAGACATATGCACACGAGCGTACAAATATATGCATACACACAAGCACGCACACCTACACACACACACGCATACACACACCCACACACGCACCCACACCCACACACCCACACCCACACACCCACACCCACACACACACCCACATACACACACACCCACACACACACACACACACACACACACACACACACACACACACACACACACACACACACACACACACACACACACACACACACACACACACACACACAAACACACACCTGAGGAAAGACAGAGGGACATCACATATGAAAGACCCCTTGGGGCCAGTGACCATGTGGTTTTAAGCTTCGAATACACAGTAGAGCTACAAGTGGAGGGAGAAGCAGGAAGGCCAGGACGAATGAAGCCAAACTACAAGAAAGGGGACTACACAGGAATGAGGAACTACCTGAACGGGGTTCAGTGGGACAGAGAACTGGCAGGGAAGCCAGTTAATGAGATGATGGAATATGTAGCAACAAAATGCAAGGAGGCTGAGGAGAGGTTTGTACCCAAGGGTAACAGGAATAATGAAAAAGCCAGGATGAGCCCATGGTTTACCCAAAGGTGCAGGGAGGCAAAAACCAAGTGTGCTAGGGAATGGAAGAAATATAGAAGGCAAAGGACTCAGGAGAATAAGGAGAACAGTCGTAGAGCCAGAAACGAATATGCACAGATAAGAAGGGAGGCCCAAAGACAATATGAAAATGACATAGCAGCGAAAGCCAAATATGACCCGAAACTGTTGTACAGCCACATCAGGAGGAAAACAACAGTCAAGGACCAGGTAATCAGGCTAAGGAAGGAAGGAGGAGAGACAACAAGAAATGACCGTGAAGTATGTGAAGAACTCAACAAGAGATTCAAAGAAGTGTTCACAGAGGAGACAGAAGGGACTCCAGAAAGACGGAGAGGTGGGGCACACCACCAAGTGCTGGACACAGTGCACACAACCGAGGAAGAAGTGAAGAGGCTTCTGAGTGAGCTAGATACCTCAAAGGCAATGGGGCCAGATAACATCCCCCCGTGGGTATTGAGAGATGGAGCAGAGGCGCTATGTGTACCGCTAACAACAATATTCAATACATCTATCGAAACAGGGAGATTGCCTGAGGCATGGAAGACAGCAAATGTAGTCCCAATCTTTAAAAAAGGAGACAGACATGAAGCATTAAACTACAGACCAGTGTCACTGACATGTATAGTATGCAAAATCATGGAGAAGATTATCAGGAGAAGAGTGGTGGAACACCTAGAAAGGAACGATCTCATCAACAGCAGCCAACATGGTTTCAGGGACGGGAAATCCTGTGTCACAAACCTACTGGAGTTCTATGACATGGTGACAGCAGTAAGACAAGAGAGAGAGGGGTGGGTGGATTGCATTTTCTTGGACTGCAAGAAGGCGTTTGACACAGTTCCACACAAGAGATTGGTGCAAAAACTGGAGGACCAAGCAGGGATAACAGGGAAGGCACTACAATGGATCAGGGAATACTTGTCAGGAAGACAGCAGCGAGTCATGG
Organism: Cherax quadricarinatus; assembly: GCF_038502225.1. Lineage (NCBI taxonomy): Eukaryota > Metazoa > Arthropoda > Malacostraca > Decapoda > Parastacidae > Cherax > Cherax quadricarinatus. The sequence continues at coordinate 3,479,915 of NC_091314.1, read as the reverse complement.
TACGTGGCGAGGTGTCAGAGTGGGCACCTGTGACCAGCGGGGTCCCGCAGGGGTCAGTCCTAGGACCAGTGCTGTTTCTGGTATTTGTGAACGACATGACGGAAGGAATAGACTCTGAGGTGTCCCTGTTTGCAGATGACGTGAAGTTGATGAGAAGAATTCACTCGATCGAAGACCAGGCAGAACTACAAAGAGATCTGGACAGGCTGCAGACCTGGTCCAGCAATTGGCTCCTGGAGTTCAATCCCACCAAGTGCAAAGTCATGAAGATTGGGGAAGGGCAAAGAAGGCCGCAGGCGGAGTACAGTCTAGGGGGCCAGAGACTACAAACCTCACTCAAGGAAAAAGATCTTGGGGTGAGTATAACACCAGGCACATCTCCTGAAGCGCACATCAACCAAATAACTGCTGCAGCATATGGGCACCTAGCAAACCTCAGAACAGCATTCCGACATCTTAATAAGGAATCATTCAGGACCCTGTACACCGTGTACGTTAGGCCCATATTGGAGTATGCGGCACCAGTTTGGAACCCACACCTAGCCAAGCACGTGAAGAAACTAGAGAAAGTGCAAAGGTTTGCAACAAGACTAGTCCCAGAGCTAAGAGGTATGTCCTACGAGGAGAGGTTAAGGGAAATCAACCTGACGACACTGGAGGACAGGAGAGATAGGGGGGACATGATAACGACATACAAAATACTGAGAGGAATTGACAAGGTGGACAAAGACAGGATGTTCCAGAGATTGAACACAGTAACAAGGGGACACAGTTGGAAGCTGAAGACACAGATGAATCACAGGGATGTTAGGAAGTATTTCTTCAGCCACAGAGTAGTCAGTAAGTGGAATAGTTTGGGAAGCGATGTAGTGGAGGCAGGATCCATACATAGCTTTAAGCAGAGGTATGATAAAGCTCACG
>NC_091314.1:3408994-3473994 GCF_038502225.1 Cherax quadricarinatus | reverse complement strand
CTATTACAAGCTTACTAATATTGGTACTGGCTGGCAGGGGATAGTTCGGCATCGTGGATGACACGCAGTGTTTCGGATAGCCAGCGATACACAGCGTCGAGAATATTACAGTGTTTCGCGCACGTGGTAATCAGAGAGGACATCAAAGAGGGTATCAGAGAACCTCTTCCTTGAATCTTTAATGGCCTTTTTGATGGTGTTAGGTGAGCGAGGGCCTGTGTGTCGTCTCACGCCAGGGAGGGGGCCGTCGGCTGGTGTAACCTAGTTACTGTCTGCCACGTCTCGTTCTCATTGTCATCAGTAAACTGAGAGACACTGTCATATAAGCAGCAAACTGTGAGGCAAGGTTATACAGACAGCAAGCTGAGGTATTGTTATCCTGAAAGGCACTGTTATGTAAACAGTAGGGAAGACCTTTTTTTTTTTACACAATTAAAACTGTCACAAGCACACACACACACACACACATATACACAGAGGAAAACCACAACAAAATCTATGTACAAACAAAAGCCTTTGCGCTCTTCTTTCCACATTTCGTTAAGACGTTAAGAAGTAATGAAGTTGAGACGTTAAGTAGCCAAGAAGTTATGTTTTACTAGTTAGTAGTTAGCTCGACTGAGATTTACTAACTTCTAATTTATTTCCTTTCTGCTGTTGTTAGGGAAGAGAAACGTGTGCACTGATCAAGACATTTACTAAGGAAACGTTTCGCCACGAGTGTCTCTTTCGCAACTCTGATGTTGATGACTAGTGGAGTCATTCGTGGAGAAACAGCATCCTTGATTAAATTAGATTGATTAAAGCATACCAGTCTTTGACCTTGATGTCATCATACCACTTCCACCTCTCTCTCTCTCTCTCTCTCTCTCTCTCTCTCTCTCTGGATGTCACAGCTGCCTTGACAAGCCTTGTCATGACAAGTCTTGTCTTGACATGCCTTGACATTTTGTTTGCTGTTCTATTAAACGTATGCCACTCACTGGATGTGAAAGAGTGAGAAATATAACTGGAAGCTCACTTTCGCTCATTCGCTATGAGATGAACGACTCTAAAAGCTCACTACTACTCACTAGATGTGAGTGAGAGATAACACTGGAAGCTCATTCCTACTCCCTAGATGTGAGACAGTGAGAAACACTAATGGAAGTTCACTCCCATTCCCTAGATATGAGAGAGTGAACGAGAACCAAAACTGGAAGCTCGTTCTCACTAGCCTACACATGAGACAGGAAAAAATGGGTAAAGAGAGAGAGAGAGAGAGAGAGAGAGAGAGAGAGAGAGAGAGAGAGAGAGAGAGAGAGAGAGAGAGAGAGAGGGAGAGAGAGTAGAAACGTACATCGGAGTCCTGAGAAATGATCTTAGTGTAAGATAAACCAACATCAAAGATAAGATGACTAAAGTTTTTCTTCTCCCGAATAAGCTGAGGAAATAAAAATAAATATTTACGCAGTGAAGGATATATTTTTCAATTATTTCTTCCTTTCTCGGATTTCCCCTCCCCCCAAAAAAAGACTCAAAATTGATAACCGTGGATAAATCTGAATATATATATATATATATATATATATATATATATATATATATATATATATATATATATATATATATATATATATATATATATATATATATATATATATATATATATATATATATATATATATAGGGGTAATCTGCAGGTGGATATACCTAAATATATGCAGCTGTTGCTCCAGGAATATCTATCATTATTGTTACATAAGTACTTACAGCTGGTGTTCCCCAAAGAATTGCAGCCAGGGGTGGTAAAACGCCTCCAGTTGGCTCTCTCAAGGGTCCCGGCAGGTGGTACAGGCGGCTGTAACCAGCTGGGACCTCGAAGCTGTCATTACCTCATCAAAGCTTCACTCGCGTCTGTGTTACCAACGGGTTTTATGGGTTGACAATGTGTAGCATTTAAATATATTGTTTTTGTCTTCTTTTTTCTTCCTTTTCCTCTTCCTCCTTTTCCTCTTTTTATTTGTCTTCTTCTTCTCCGTCTTCTTCTTGTTCTTCTTCCTCTTCTTCATCATCTTCTTCTTGTCCCTTGATCCCCTATACCCACAAGAAGCCTGGATCCCCCTCCTTGTCTCTCTCAAGCACAGGTTTAAATCCCACTTGTGCTGATCTCTTTCTTCCTTCGTCAACACAGAATGGTTAGATGATCCTAACAATAAGAAAGAACGAGTAGCCTCAAATGCTACCAATTGCATACTGTCACAGCTGCAACACACACAAACACACACACTCACACACACACACACACACACACACACACACACACACACAACAAGGGGTCACAATTGGTAGTTGAAGACTCAGATGACTCACAGGGAAGTTAGGAAGTATTTCTTCGGTCATAGAGATGTCAGGAAGTCGTAATAACAACAAAACACTACCAACCAGGATACCACATTGAGTTTTAAAATACTGTGATAAAAACTGATATTATTCAGTTTGGAAATATTTCTCCAGTTCCTCTAAAAGGCAAAATTGGCAGACGTATGAAAAAATGGCCCAACTTGTGTCAAGATTTAAAAAAAAAAAAGGTGATAGGCATAACCATTTAAACTGTTGTTTTGCTACGTTAACAAAAGTTACTGTGAAAATACTGAAAAAAGCCATTGGAGAGAAGTTTATGAAGTGAAAAAAGTTTACCAGTTGGTAAACAATTCTGTATCGAATCTATTAAAGTGTTGTAACAGAGTCGCGGAATTTTTTCAAAAAAGGGAATAGAACAGAATATCGTATTTAGCTAGACTTTGAGAATATTGTTGACAGAGTTCTCCAAGTAAATTCAAAGCCTTGAGAGGTAAATTCGAACGGTTACAAGAGGCACAAATGTCCTCGTGGGAAGACGTGACCAGTGGGGTGCCTCAAGGATCTGTACTTCCTCCCATAATGTTTTTATAGTTATTTATTTTTCCCGTAATGACTTACCAGAAGGAAAGAAAAACGAAAAAAAAAAATTCTATTTGCTGATAATTTAAACATCTCAGGGGGAAATAAATAACGCAGATAACTGTAAATCTCTTCAGGATGACTTGTATAAATTGAGCAAATGAAGAGATAGATGGATGACGGAAATTAATGTAGATGAATCTTATGTAACGGAAATGGGAGAAAGCGAAATCGGGCCGCAAAAATACACTGGTGGACCACTTTGCCCTTTCACCAGTCAAAAATGGAATGGTGGACCACTTTGACCTTTTACCAGTCAAAAATGGAATGGTGGACCACTTTGACCCTTCGCCAGTCATAAATGGAATAGTGGACCACTTTGACCTTTTACCAGTCAAAAATGGAATGGTGGACCACTTTGACCCTTCGCCAGTCATGAATGGAATAGTGGACCACTTTGACCTTTTACCAGTCAAAAATGGAATGGTGGACCACTTTGACCCTTCGCCAGTCATAAATGGAATAGTGGACCACTTTGACCTTTTACCAGTCAAAAATGGAATGGTGGACCACTTTGACCCTTCGCCAGTCATAAATGGAATAGTGGACCACTTTGACCTTTTACCAGTCAAAAATGGAATGGTGGACCACTTTGACCCTTCGCCAGTCATGAATGGAATAGTGGACCACTTTGACCTTTTACCAGTCAAAAATGGAATGGTGGACCACTTTGACCTTTTACCAGTCAAAAATGGAATGGTGGACCACTTTGACCCTTCGCCAGTCATAAATGGAATAGTGGACCACTTTGACCTTTTACCAGTCAAAAATGGAATGGTGGACCACTTTGACCCTTCGCCAGTCATGAATGGAATAGTGGACCACTTTGACCTTTTACCAGTCAAAAATGGAATGGTGGACCACTTTGACCCTTCGCCAGTCATAAATGGAATAGTGGACCACTTTGACCTTTTACCAGTCAAAAATGGAATGGTGGACCACTTTGACCCTTCGCCAGTCATAAATGGAATAGTGGACCACTTTGACCTTTTACCAGTCAAAAATGGAATGGTGGACCACTTTGACCCTTCGCCAGTCATGAATGGAATAGTGGACCACTTTGACCTTTTACCAGTCAAAAATGGAATGGTGGACCACTTTGACCCTTCGCCAGTCATGAATGGAATAGTGGACCACTTTGACCTTTTACCAGTCAAAAATGGAATGGTGGACCACTTTGACCCTTCGCCAGTCATAAATGGAATAGTGGACCACTTTGACCTTTTACCAGTCAAAAATGGAATGGTGGACCACTTTGACCCTTCGCCAGTCATAAATGGAATAGTGGACCACTTCGACCCTTCACCAGTCAAACGCCACTAAAAGAATGCGAACATTTGCCAGATTAAATGCCAGACTTAAATATTACACATTTAACAGTCCACATAATGTATATACAATATGGGAAACGCTGCAGCTGATGCATTTAATGCTGAGCCTCATATTTTCAAGGATTTTTGAGGGTACAACATAAAGGGGGTTGAGAGAATTAACAATTCCTGAATTACATTTCGCTATGCGAACAATGCGAACTTAATACGGAAATATTATTCGCTTAGACGCGCTCGCTTCCACGCATTGTTAAGTATTTAATAACATTACGTATTTTTGGGTTCCGAACACGGGCGTGTTTCACGTACATGAATTGTGTTAAGTCCCCCCCCCCCAGGGTTATATTATTTTTATTGTTATGTCGAGCATTGGTAAGGACTTGTAGGTGAGTACAAATAGGAAGCACCGTCTGTTTAACCCTCAGTAGGCGGTGGATCGCGTCTCCACCCGTCCGTTTGGCCCTCATCAGACGAAGGATCGAGCCTCCATCCGTATGTTTCCCCCCTCAACAGATGAAAGATCGAGTCTCCACCGTCCGTTTCGCTCTCAGCAGACGGATGATCGAGCCTCCACCGTCTGTCTCGCTCTCAGCAGACAGAGGATCGCACCTCCACCGTCTGTTTCGCCCTCAGCAGGCGGAGGATCGAGCCTCCACCGTCCGTTTCGCTCTCAGCAGACGGATGATCGAGCCTCCACCGTCCGTTTCGCTCTCAGAAGACGGATGATCGAGCCTCCACCGTCCGTTTCGCTCTCAGCAGACGAAGGATCGAGCTTCCACCGTCCGTTTGGCCCTCATCAGACGAAGGATCGAGCCTCTATCTGTCTGTTTCCCCGTCAACAGATGAAAGATCGAGCCTCCACCGTCCGTTTCGCTCTCAGCAGACGGATGATCGAGCCTCCACCGTCTGTCTCGCTCTCAGCAGACAGAGGATCGCACCTCCACCGTCTGTTTCGCTCTCAGCAGACGAAGGATCGAGCCTCCACCCGTCTGTTTCATCCTCAGCAGACGAAGGATCGAGCCTCCATCCGTCCGTTTCGCCGTCAGCAGACGAAGGATCGAGCCTTCACCGTCCGTTTCGCCCTCAGCAGACGGAGGATAGAGGCTCCATCGCGTCTTGCGCTGATTGACCCACATGGGTCATCATTACCAACAATCACTGGAGAAATTCTTCAGTCTAGCTTATTCAAGGAAATTTTATTCCCCCCCCCCTATAATGAATATATTTTTGACTGAAAAAAAAAATATGAACATTAATTTAGAGTCAAAAAAAAAACTGTCTAATCTTAATTATGTTAATGAACTTTTTCGTATCTGATTCACTAAAAAAAGAAGCAATTATTCGATATTTATTTAGTTATTTATATTTTGGCTATGTTGATTTTGTTCGCAAAGGCTTCACGAATTTTTTTGTCGTGGTGGTGTTTCTGTGTGTTTTTGTGACAGAATATATACAGGAGATACATGCACATTCCAATGTATATGTTCTGAAAGATACGCATATCTTAATGTACATAGACGTACAGAGAAATATATTAATAATAATAATAATAATAATAATAATGATAATAATAATAATAATAATAATAATAATGATAATAATAATAATAATAATAATAATAATAATAATAATAATAATAATACTTGACTTGTTGATTTTAAGCTGTAAACCCAACATTGTAACTCTTATAGAGAATAAACCTGATTTGATTTGATTTGATTTGGTAGCCGGGAGGCCTGGTCTGGGAGCGAGCAGCGTGGGCGCTGGTCTCCCATGTTCTCTCTACGTGAAATTCAGATGACCCAAAACCTTAACTATCATAATGTTTGAGACTGCGTTGTACAGCACCTTGAACGTCTGGTTTACACACCGTTGGGAAGCACCGTGAAATATTTCTCTGTCTGCTGGTATCATTTCTGTTTCGTTGCGGATTCTCTCCTTCAAGACCAGATAGTATACGGCCATTTAGCATCAGTCTTTCGTACCGCTCATTTTTATAAGTAGCAAGATCCAATCCCTGATGCCCCTTGACCTTTCGGGGAATTATCAACTTAATTAAACTGCCGGAGTTTTGTAGGAGCTATCTTAGTTTTGTACATGCATAAAGAGGGTACGTTAGCTGTGAATACCCCGTATCCTGTAGTGTTGGGGAGGGTCATGGTTTTAGGGAAGGTCATGGTGTTAGGGAGGGTCATGGTGTTAGGGATGGTCATGGTGTTAGGGATGGTCATGGTGTTAGGGAAAGTCATGGTGTTAGGGAGGGTCATGGTATTGGAGAGGGTCTGTGAAGCATCAGCAACCTCACTGATATCAGCTGTTACTTAGCTAACCACTACACACTGTGTCACCACGCACCATGGGGTTATTGGTGCTGGAAAGTGTTCGTGACTTCTGAAACCTGGTACATAAGCATCGGGAAGTGAAGTATGATCCCCCCTAGCACCGTCATGACACACAGGAGGACCAGAATTAGCTGAAGAGGTCCCCTGGCAAGATTCCTTCGTCTTCCTCGAGGAGGGTCTCAAGTTGCTGATTACCCTACCCGGCTTTGTACCCTCTGTTGATGATTCCCAGAACAGGCAAGGTGTTGGGAGCAAACCAAGGACTCACCTGGCTTGCATGAGGCTCTGAGGGGGTATAACCATCACAATTCAAAATCATCCCCATGCCAGGTATTCGACAAATTTTCCAGACAAGCGATTTACATGCTGAGGAGTCTTCCTCGACCTCCTTTTGGAGTCACGTCCGCTCTTCTTCCAGCTTTTGGAAATATTTATCAAAAATACCACATAAACAAAAGTGCCGGTGAACACAACAGCTACAACAAACACGACTGTTCTGAAAAATACCATAGTTGGATCTAAGACTCGAAGGCTCGGGAAAACTGTTAACTTCTGGAGATGTGGTAACTTTAGAGAGGGAACAATAACTTGTAGGAGATCCAACCCTAATAATGACCAAAATAAGATATATAAGAAATAGAGTGTGCTCTAACCCCTTATGGTGAGAGGTGTATAAAGTGATGGTGATAGATGTAGTGTATAGTGATAGATGCTATGTATAGTGATGGTGATAGATGTAGTGTAAAGTGAAGGTGATAGGTGTATTGTATAAGAGACAGTTTTAGATGCAGTGTATAGTGATGTTGATACAAGTATAGCTGTGAGAGGTGTGGCATACAGTGATAGTGAGAGGTGTGGCATACAGTGATAGTGAGAGGTGTGGCATACAGTGATAGTGAGAGGTGTGGCATACAATGATAGTGAGAGGTGTGGCATACAGTGATAGTGAGAGGTGTGGCATACAGTGATAGTGAGAGGTGTGGCATACAGTGATAGTGAGAGGTGTGGCATACAGTGATAGTGAGAGGTGTGGCATACAATGATAGTGAGAGGTGTGGCATACAGTGATAGTGAGAGGTGTGGCATACAGTGATAGTGAGAGGTGTGGCATACAGTGATAGTGAGAGGTGTGGCATATAGTGATAGTGAGAGGTGTGGCATACAGTGATAGTGAGAGGTGTGGCATACAGTGATAGTGAGAGGTGTGGCATACAGTGATAGTGAGAGGTGTGGCATACAGTGATAGTGAGAGGTGTGGCATACAGTGATAGTGAGAGGTGTGGCATACAGTGATAGTGAGAGGTGTGGCATACAGTGATAGTGAGAGGTGTGGCATACAGTGATAGTGAGAGGTGTGGCATACAATGATAGTGAGAGGTGTGGCATACAGTGATAGTGAGAGGTGTGGCATACAGTGATAGTGAGAGGTGTGGCATACAGTGATAGTGAGAGGTGTGGCATATAGTGATAGTGAGAGGTGTGGCATACAGTGATAGTGAGAGGTGTGGCATACAGTGATAGTGAGAGGTGTGGCATACAGTGATAGTGAGAGGTGTGGCATACAGTGATAGTGAGAGGTGTGGCATACAGTGATAGTGAGAGGTGTGGCATACAGTGATAGTGAGAGGTGTGGCATACAGTGATAGTGAGAGGTGTGGCATACAATGATAGTGAGAGGTATGGCATACAATGATGGTGATAAATGTAGTATATAATGAAGGTTATAGATGAAATGTATATTTACGGCTATGAATGTAATGAATAGTGATGCTGCATGTAGTGTATAGTGATGGTGATATATGTAGTGTATAGTGTTGGTGATATATGTAGTGTATAGTGTTGGTGATATATGTAGTGTATAGTGATGGTGATATATGTAGTGTATAGTGTTGGTGATATATGTAGCGTATAGTGTTCGTGATATATGTAGTGTATAGTGTTGGTGATATATGTAGCGTATAGTGTTGGTGATATATGTAGTGTATAGTGTTGGTGATATATGTAGTGTATAGTGTTGGTGATATATGTAGTGTATAGTGTTGGTGATATATGTAGTGTATAGTGTTGGTGATATATGTAGTGTATAGTGTTGGTGATATATGTAGTGTATAGTGTTGGTGATATATGTAGTGTATATTTTTTTTTTTTATTTTTTTTATTATCACACCGGCCGATTCCCACCAAGGCAGGGTGGCCCGAAAAAGAAAAACTTTCACCATCATTCACTCCATCACTGTCTTGCCAGAAGGGTGCTTTACACTACAGTTTTTAAACTGCAACATTAACACCCCTCCTTCAGAGTGCAGGCACTGTACTTCCCATCTCCAGGACTCAAGTCCGGCCTGCCGGTTTCCCTGAATCCCTTCATAAATGTTACTTTGCTCACACTCCAACAGCACGTCAAGTATTAAAAACCATTTGTCTCCATTCACTCCTATCAAACACGCTCACGCATGCCTGCTGGAAGTCCAAGCCCCTCGCACACAAAACCTCCTTTACCCCCTCCCTCCAACCCTTCCTAGGCCGACCCCTACCCCGCCTTCCTTCCACTACAGACTGATACACTCTTGAAGTCATTCTGTTTCGCTCCATTCTCTCTACATGTCCGAACCACCTCAACAACCCTTCCTCAGCCCTCTGGACAACAGTTTTGGTAATCCCGCACCTCCTCCTAACTTCCAAACTACGAATTCTCTGCATTATATTCACACCACACATTGCCCTCAGACATGACATCTCCACTGCCTCCAGCCTTCTCCTCGCTGCAACATTCATCACCCACGCTTCACACCCATATAAGAGCGTTGGTAAAACTATACTCTCATACATTCCCCTCTTTGCCTCCAAGGACAAAGTTCTTTGTCTCCACAGACTCCTAAGTGCACCACTCACTCTTTTTCCCTCATCAATTCTATGATTCACCTCATCTTTCATAGACCCATCCGCTGACACGTCCACTCCCAAATATCTGAATACGTTCACCTCCTCCATACTCTCTCCCTCCAATCTGATATTCAATCTTTCATCACCTAATCTTTTTGTTATCCTCATAACCTTACTCTTTCCTGTATTCACCTTTAATTTTCTTCTTTTGCACACCCTACCAAATTCATCCACCAATCTCTGCAACTTCTCTTCAGAATCTCCCAAGAGCACAGTGTCATCAGCAAAGAGCAGCTGTGACAACTCCCACTTTGTGTGTGATTCTTTATCTTTTAACTCCACGCCTCTTGCCAAGACCCTCGCATTTACTTCTCTTACAACCCCATCTATAAATATATTAAACAACCACGGTGACATCACACATCCTTGTCTAAGGCCTACTTTTACTGGGAAAAAATTCCCCTCTTTCCTACATACTCTAACTTGAGCCTCACTATCCTCGTAAAAACTCTTCACTGCTTTCAGTAACCTACCTCCTACACCATACACTTGCAACATCTGCCACATTGCCCCCCTATCCACCCTGTCATACGCCTTTTCCAAATCCATAAATGCCACAAAGACCTCTTTAGCCTTATCTAAATACTGTTCACTTATATGTTTCACTGTAAACACCTGGTCCACACACCCCCTACCTTTCCTAAAGCCTCCTTGTTCATCTGCTATCCTATTCTCCGTCTTACTCTTAATTCTTTCAATTATAACTCTACCATACACTTTACCAGGTACACTCAACAGACTTATCCCCCTATAATTTTTGCACTCTCTTTTATCCCCTTTGCCTTTATACAAAGGAACTATGCATGCTCTCTGCCAATCCCTAGGTACCTTACCCTCTTCCATACATTTATTAAATAATTGCACCAACCACTCCAAAACTATATCCCCACCTGCTTTTAACATTTCTATCTTTATCCCATCAATCCCGGCTGCCTTACCCCCTTTCATTTTACCTACTGCCTCACGAACTTCCCCCACACTCACAACTGACTCTTCCTCACTCCTACAAGATGTTATTCCTCCTTGCCCTATACACGAAATCACAGCTTCCCTATCTTCATCAACATTTAACAATTCCTCAAAATATTCCTTCCATCTTCCCAATACCTCTAACTCTCCATTTAATAACTCTCCTCTCCTATTTTTAACTGACAAATCCATTTGTTCTATGTAGTGTATAGTGTTGGTGATATATGTAGTGTATAGTGTTGGTGATATATGTAGTGTATAGTGTTGGTGATATATGTAGTGTATAGTGTTGGTGATATATGTAGTGTATAGTGTTGGTGATATATGTAGTGTATAGTGTTGGTGATATATGTAGTGTATAGTGTTGGTGATATATGTAGTGTATAGTGTTGGTGATATATGTAGTGTATAGTGTTGGTGATATATGTAGTGTATAGTGTTGGTGATATATGTAATGTATAGTGTTGGTGATATATGTAGTGTATAGTGTTGGTGATATATGTAGTGTATAGTGTTGGTGATATATGTAGTGTATAGTGTTGGTGATATATGTAGTGTATAGTGTTGGTGATATATGTAGTGTATAGTGTTGGTGATATATGTAGTGTATAGTGTTGGTGATATATGTAGTGTATAGTGTTGGTGATATATGTAGTGTATAGTGTTGGTGATAGATGTAGTATATAGTGATGGTGATAGATGTAGTATATAGTGATGGTGATAGATGTAGTATATAGTGATGGTGATAGATGTAGTATACAGTGATGTTGATAGATGTAGTATATAGTGATGGTGATAGAAGTGGTATATAGTGATGGTGATAGATGTAGTATATAGTGATGGTGATAGATGTAGTATATAGTGATGGTGATAGATGTAGTATACAGTGATGTTGATAGATGTAGTATATAGTGATGGTGATAGAAGTGGTATATAGTGATGGTGATAGATGTAGTATATAGTGATGGTGATAGATGTAGTATATAGTGATGGTGATAGATGTAGTATATAGTGATGGTGATAGATGTAGTATATAGTGATGGTGATAGATGTAGTATATAGTGATGGTGATAGATGTAGTATATAGTGATGGTGATAGATGTAGTATATAGTGATGGTGATAGAAGTGGTATATAGTGATGGTGATAGATGTAGTATATAGTGATGGTGATAGATGTAGTATATAGTGATGGTGATAGATGTAGTATATAGTGATGGTGATAGATGTATTATGTAGCGATGGTGATAGATGTAGTATATATTGATGGTGATAGATGTATTATGTAGTGATGGTGATAGATGTAGTATATAGTGGTGGTGATAGATGTAGCATATAGTGATGGTGATAGATGTAGTATATAGTGATGGTGATAGATGTAGTATATAGTGATGGTGATAGATGTAGTATATAGTGATGGTGATAGATGTAGTATATAGTGATGGTGATAGATGTAGTATATAGTGATGGTGATAGATATAGCATATAGTGATGGTGACAGATGTAGTATACAGTGATGGTGATAGATGTAGTATATAGTGATGGTGATAGATGTAGTATATAGTGATGGTGATAGATGTAGTATATAGTGATGGTGATAGATGTAGTATATAGTGATGGTGATAGATGTGGTATATAGTGATGGTGATAGATGTAGTATATAGTGATGTTGATAGGTGTAGTATATAGTGATGGTGATAGATGTGGTATATAGTGATGGTGATAGATGTAGTATATAGTGATGGTGATAGATGTATATAGTGATGGTGATAGATGTATATAGTGATGGTGATAGATGTAGTATATAGTGATGGTGATAGATGTAGTATATAGTGATGGTGATAGATGTAGTATATAGTGATGGTGATAGATGTAGTATATAGTGATGGTGATAGATGTAGTATACAGTGATGGTGATAAATGTAGTATATAGTGATGGTGATAGATGTATTATATAGTGATGGTGATAGATGTGGTATATAGTGATGGTGATAGATGTAGTATATAGTGATGGTGATAGATATAGCATATAGTGATGGTGACAGATGTAGTATATAGTGATGGTGATAGATGTAGTATATAGTGATGGTGATAGATGTAGTATATAGTGATGGTGATAGATGTAGTATATAGTGATGGTGATAGATGTAGTATATAGTGATGGTGATAGATGTAGTATATAGTGATGGTGATAAATGTAGTATATAGTGATGGTGATAGATGTAGTATATAGTGATGGTGATAGATGTAGTATATAGTGATGGTGATAGATGTAGTATATAGTGATGGTGATAGATGTATTATATAGTGATGGTGATAGATGTAGTATATAGTGATGGTGATAGATGTAGTATATAGTGATGGTGACAGATGTGGTATATAGTGATGGTGATAGATGTAGTATATACTGATGGTGACAGATGTACTATATAGTGATGGTGATAGATGTGGTGTATAGTGATGGTGATAGATGTAGTATATAGTGATGGTGATAGATGTAGTATATAGTGATGGTGATAGATGTAGTATATAATGATGGTGATAGATGTATATAGTGATGGTGATAGATGTAGTATATAGTGATGGTGATAGATGTAGTATATAATGATGGTGATAGATGTAGTATATAGTGATGGTGATAATTGTATTATATAGTGATGGTGATAGATGTAGTATATAGTGATGGTGATAGATGTAGTATATAGTGATGATGATAGATATAGTAAATAGTGATGGTGATAGATATAGTATATAGTGATGGTGATAGATGTAGTATATAGTGATGGTGATAGATGTAGTATATAGTGATGGTGATAGATATAGTATATAGTGATGGTGATAGATGTAGTATATAGTGATGGTGATAGATATAGTATATAATGATGGTGATAGATATAGTATATAGTGATGGTGATAGATGTAGCATATAGTGATGGTGATACATGTAGTATATAGTGATGGTGATAGATATAGTATATAGTGATGGTGATAGATATAGTATATAGTGATGGTGATAGATATAGTATATGGTGATGGTGATAGATGTAGTATATAGTGATGGTGATAGATGTAGTATATAGTGTTGGTGATGGATGTAGTATATAGTGATGGTGATAGATATAGTATATAGTGATGGTGATAGATATAGTATATAGTGATGGTGATAGATATAGTATATAGTGATGGTGATAGATATAGTATATAGTGATGGTGATAGATGTAGTATATAGTGATGGTGATAGATGTAGTATATAGTGATGGTGATAGATGTAGTATATAGTGATGGTGATAGATGTGGTATATAGTGATGGTGATAGATGTAGTATATAGTGATGTTGATAGGTGTAGTATATAGTGATGGTGATAGATGTGGTATATAGTGATGGTGATAGATGTAGTATATAGTGATGGTGATAGATGTATATAGTGATGGTGATAGATGTATATAGTGATGGTGATAGATGTGGTATATAGTGATGGTGATAGATGTAGTATATAATGATGGTGATAGATGTAGTATATAGTGATGGTGATAAATATAGTATATAGTGATGGTGATAGATGTAGTATTTAGTGATGGTGATAGATGTGGTATATATTGATGGTGATAGATGTAGTATATAGTGATGGTGATAGATGTAGTATATAGTGATGGTGATAGATGTAGTATATAGTGATGGTGATAGATGTAGTATATAGTGATGGTGATAGATGTAGTATATAGTGATGGTGATAGATGTAGTATATAGTGATGGTGATAGATGTAGTATATAGTGATGGTGATAAATGTAGTATATAGTGATGGTGATAGATGTAGTATATAGTGATGGTGATAGATGTAGTATATAGTGATGGTGATAGATGTAGTATATAGTGATGGTGACAGATGTGGTATATAGTGATGGTGATAGATGTAGTATATACTGATGGTGACAGATGTAGTATATAGTGATGATGATAGATGTGATGTATAGTGATGGTGATAGATGTAGTATATAGTGATACTGATAGATGTAGTATATAGTGATGGTGATAGATGTAGTATATAATGATGGTGATAGATGTATATAGTGATGGTGATAGATGTAGTATATAGTGATGGTGATAGATGTAGTATATTATGATGGTGATAGATGTAGTATATAGTGATGGTGATAGATGTATTATATAGTGATGGTGATAGATGTAGTATATAGTGATGGTGATAGATGTAGTATATAGTGATGATGATAGATATAGTAAATAGTGATTTTGATAGATATAGTATATAGTGATGGTGATAGATGTAGTATATAGTGATGGTGATAGATGTAGTATATAGTGATGGTGATAGATATAGTATATAGTGATGGTGATAGATGTAGTATATAGTGATGGTGATAGATATAGTATATAGTGATGGTGATAGATATAGTATATAGTGATGGTGATAGATGTAGCATATAGTGATGGTGATAGATGTAGTATATAGTGATGGTGATAGATATAGTATATAGTGATGGTGATATAGTATATAGTGATGGTGATAGATATTGTATATGGTGATTGTGATAGATGTAGTATATAGTGATGGTGATAGATGTAGTATATAGTGATGGTGATAGATGTAATATATAGTGATGGTGATAGATGTAGTATATAGTGATGGTGATAGATGTATATAGTGATGGTGATAGATGTATATAGTGATGGTGATAGATGTAGTATATAGTGATGGTGATAGATGTATATAGTGATGGTGATAGATGTAGTATATAGTGATGGTGATAGATGTAGTATATTGTGATGGTGATAGATGTAGTATATAGTGATGGTGATAGATGTAGTATATAGTGATGGTGATAGATGTAGTATATAGTGATGGTGATAGATGTAGTATATAGTGATGGTGATAGATGTAGTATATAGTGATGGTGATAGATGTAGTATATAGTGATGGTGATAGATGTAGTATATAGTGATGGTGATAGATGTAGTATATAGTGATGGTGATAGATGTAGTATATAGTGATGGTGATAGATATAGTATATAGTGATGGTGATAGATGTAGTATATAGTGATGATGATAGATGTAGTATATAGTGATGGTGATAGATGTAGTATATAGTGATGATGATAGATGTATATAGTGATGGTGATAGATGTAGTATATAGTGATGGTGATAGATGTAGTATATAGTGATGATGATAGATGTATATAGTGATGGTGATAGATGTAGTATATAGTGATGGTGATAGATGTAGTATATAGTGATGGTGATAGATGTAGTATATAGTGATGGTGATAGATGTAGTATATAGTGATGGTGATAGATGTAGTATATAGTGATGGTGATAAATGTAGTATATAGTGATGGTGATAGATGTAGTATATAGTGATGATGATAGATGTATATAGTGATGGTGATAGATGTAGTATATAGTGATGGTGATAGATGTAGTATATAGTGATGGTGATAGATGTAGTATATAGTGATGGTGATAAATGTAGTATATAGTGATGGTGATAAATATTTTCTATAACTCAATAAACAGAACAAAATTTGTTTTTCCCATAAATCTGCGAAATTATTCTGAAGACAACAAAAAAATTAATGTGTATATTTTACTAGTTTTAAATAATTTTAAATAAATTGAAATTTAATTATGAAGTATAGAGCAAAATTCAGCTAAAAAAACAAACTTACTTTGTATTTTTAAATATTTTTCAAACCGTAAATAAAAATTATTGCAAAATTCGATTGAGTGGGAATTTTTTAATGAGACAAAAGGTCTCACTTAAGCCCAGTCAAACGTCCATTAACGCCAGTTTCTCCTCCTCCAAAAAAAAATTTAAGATCCTGCTCAAAAAAAGGCAAAGGTGCAGAAGCTCGTTATAATTTGGAAAAAAAAATACGAAGAATATAAGTGCAATCACAAATGCAAAAAGATTTTGGTTTATTTTCTATCAAATGAAAAAAATTAAGATTTGAAAAATAATTTCTTTTTTTTTATTTAGTTTTTCAAGCATTTTTTTAAGCGTCATTATATTAACTAACATAAAAATATTTTTGGTTAAACAGCAGGATTCAGGAAAGGAAAATAAAATATACTTAACGCATTTAATTTCTACAAAACGATGACAAAAATCCTTCAGGAGAGACTAAGATGAGTGTCTTCGCCTTCCTGGAATTCCGAAGTGCCTTTGACATGGCCCATCAAAGAAATTTAATGAAGAATGTGAAAACAAACTGGAGGGATTGGGACGGTTCTCCGGGGAATAAAAGAATAGGCGAGAAACGTATCTCATATCAACATATCTTTTTTTTAATTTATAGATTAAAACGGTGTCACAAGCACACACACGCACACACACACACACACACACACACACACACACACACACACACACACACACACACACACACACACACACACACACACACACACACACACACTATACACACCTGAGGAGGCGGTGAAGAGGCTCCTAAGGGAACTAGATACCTCAAAGACGGTGGGACCAGACAACATCTCTCCGTGGGTCCTAAGAGAGGGAGCAGAGACGCTGTGTGTACCACTAACAATAATCTTCAACACATTTATCGAAACAGGGCGACTACCTGAGGTGTGGAAAACAGCAAATATAGCCCCAATCTTTAAGAAAGCAAACAGACATGCAGCATTAAACTAGAGACCAGTATCAGTGACCTGTATAGTATGTAAAGTTAAGGAGAAACTTACCATGCAAAGACTGGTGGAGCACCTAGAAAGGAATGAGCTTATATACGGTAACCAACACCGTTTCATGGAAGGAAAAATACTGTGTGATAAACCTATTAGAGTTTTACGACAGGTTGAAGAAATAAGTCATGAGAGAAAAGGATGGGTAGACTGCATTTCCTTGGACAGCAAGAAGGCTTTCGACACACTTCTGCACAAGAGATTAGTGCAAACGCTAGGAATAACAGGAAAGGCACTGCAATGGATCAAGGAATACTGACAGGAAGGAAACAACGAGTGATGATACGTGAAGAGGTCTCAGAGTGGGCGCCTGTGATGAGCGGAGTTCCACAAGGGTCAGTCTCAGGGCCGGTGCTGTTTTTGGTGTATGTGCATGACATGAGGAAATGGATAGATTGAGAGGTGTCATTGTTTGCAGGCGATGTGAGGCTAATGCGGAGAATTCAAGTGGATGAGAATCAGATAGGACTACAAAGGAAGCTGGACAGGCGGCAAGCCTGGTCCAACAACTGTCTCCTGGGGTTGAATCCCACCAAGTGCAGTCATGAATATTGGGGACGGCCGTAGAAGTCTGCAGACAGAGCATAGGCTACAGGGCAAAAGACTGCAAACCTCACTCAAGGAAAAGGATCTTGGGGTGAGTATCACACCGAGCACATCTGAGGCACACATCAACCAAATAACTGCTGCAGCATATGGGCATACCTAAGAATAGCGATTCGACATCTACCTGGAGTCTACCTGGAGGGTATTCCGAGGATCACCGCCCCCGGGGTGATCAGGTCAGATCAACGAGGCTATTATTGCTGGCCGCACGCAGTCCAACATACGAACCACAGCCCGGCTGATCCGGCACCGACTTTAGGTATCTGTCCAG
The DNA here is from genome assembly GCF_038502225.1 of Cherax quadricarinatus. Taxonomy (NCBI): domain Eukaryota; kingdom Metazoa; phylum Arthropoda; class Malacostraca; order Decapoda; family Parastacidae; genus Cherax; species Cherax quadricarinatus. The sequence goes on along the minus strand of NC_091314.1, from coordinate 3,455,828 downwards.
CTCCCTCTTGAAGACAACCAGGGGTCTACTGGTGGAAGGCTGTTGAACAGTCTTGGGCCCCGGACACTTACTGTGCTTTCTCTTAGTGTACCAGTGACGCCCCTACTTTTCACTGGGGGTATGTTGCATCGCCTGTCAAGTCTTTTTCATTCGTAGGGAGTAATTTCTGTGTGAATATTAGGAACCAGCCCCTCCAGAATCTTCCAGGTGTAGATTACGATATATCTCTCTCGCCTACACTCCACTGAGTACAAGTCAAGTGCTTCCAGGTGCTCCCAGTAGTTAAAGTGTTTGATGTAACTTATACGTGCAGTAAATGTTCTCTGTACATTCTCTAGATCTGCAGTTTCACCTGCCTTGAATGGAGATGTTAATGTACAGCAGTGAAATTAAGACACATGTGCAACATCTGGGTATCTTTATTGTAGACGTTTCGCCATCCAGTGGCTTTATCAATACAAATTCTAGGACATAGTTTGAAGATAGTACGACTATATACAGAAGAGGAGGTAATCAGTCCCTCAACCTAGGAGTAGGTGCGAAGAGCACCATAGTCGTGGAGATTCTGAAGCAGAAGCAAGGAGCCTGGCGCTTATATAGTAACGTCAGGTGTAGCAGACGAGGGCATAGTCACTGGTAGACGGGATTCCCCAGCGGAAGTAGGTCCTTCCCAAAGAGATGGGTTAGTTGTAGTAGTAGTTGTCGTAGTCGTGAAGGTTATGTACATGTCCTCAGAACCAAGATTCCATGATGTTGCAGTGTCTGACAAGTTGTGCAAGAATGGTATATAATACCGACAAGATGAAATTAAGACACATGTGAAACATCTGAGAATCCCGCCTACCAGTGACTATGCCCTCGTCTGCTACACCTGACGTTACTATATAAGCGCCAGGCTCCTTGCTTCTGCTTCAGAATCTCCACGACTATGGTGATCTTCGCACCTACTCCTAGGTTGAGGGACTGATTACCTCATCTTCTGTATATAGTCCTACTGTCTTCAAGCTATGTCCTAGAATTTGTATTGATAAAGCCACTGGATGGCGAAACGTCTACAATAAAGATACCCAGATGTTGCATATGTGTCTTAATTTCATCTTGTCGGTATTATATACCATTCTTGCACAATGTACAGCAGTATTCCAGCCGAGAGAGAACGAGTGATTTAAAAAGGATTATCACTGACTTAGCATCTCTTGTCTTGAATGTTCTGATTATCCATCCTATCAGTTTCCTCGCAGCTGTGATAGTAGCATTGTTGTGATCCTTGAAGGTGAGGTCTTCAGACATTACCACACCCAGGTCCTTCACATTACTTTTCCTCTCTATTGTGTGATTGGAGTTTGTAGTATACTCAGTTCTAGTTATTATTTCCTCCAGTTTTCCATAACGGAGTAGTTGGAATTTGTCTTCATTGAACATCATATTGTTCTCTGTTGCCCATTGGAAAACTTGGTTTATATCTTCTTGGAGATCTGCCGCGTCCTCAATGGATGACACTCTCATGCTGATCCTAGCAAGGAATCCCATATTGGGGTATGCAGCGCCAATATGGAACCCACACTTAGTCGAGCATGTCAAAAAAATTACAGAAAGTTCAAAGATTTGCAACAAGACTAGTCCTGGAGCTAAGGGGTATGTTCTATGAGGAGAGGTTAAAGGAAATCATTCTGGCGACACTGGAGGACAGGAGGAATAGGGAGGACATGATAACGACATAAAAAATTGAGAGGAACTGACAAGTTGGATAGGGACAGGGTGTGTCAGAAATGGGATACGGAAGTTGAAGACTCAGATGAGTCACAGGGATGTTAGGAAGTATTTCTTCAGCCATAGAGTTGTCAGGAAGTAGAACAACGGGAGAGTGATATAGTGGAAGCAGGATCTATACATAGCATTAAGAAGAAGTATGATAAAGCTCATGGAGCAGGGAGAAAGTGGACCTAGTAGCGACCAGTGAAGAGGCGGGGCCAGGAGCCGTATCTCGACCCCTGCAATCACAAACAGAATACACACACACACACACTCACACACACACACACACACACACACACACACACACACACACACACACACACACGCACACGCACACACACACACACACACACACACACACACACACACACACACACACACACACACACACACACAGGGCGACTACCTGAGGTATGGAAGACAGCAAATGTAGTCCCAATCTTTAAAAAAAGAGACAGACATGGAGCACTAAACTACAGACCAGTGTCACTGACATGTATAGTATGCAAAGTCATGGAGAAGATTATCAGGAGAAGAGTGGTGGAACACCTAGAAAGGAACGATCTCATTAACAGCAGCCAACATGGTTTCAGGGATGGGAAATCCTGTGTCACAAACCTACTGGAGTTCTATGACATGGTGACAGCAGTAAGACAAGAGAGAGAGAGGGGTAGGTAGATTGCATTTTCTTGGACTGTAAGAAGGCGTTTGACACAGTTCCACACAAGAGATTAGTGCAAAAAGCTGGAGGACCAGGCAGGATAACAGGGAAGGCACTACAATGGATCAAGGAATACTTGTCAGGAAGACAGCAGCGATTCATGGTACGAGGCGAGGTGTCAGGGTAGGACCCTGTAAAGAGCGGGGTTCCACAGGAGTCAGTCCTAGGACCGGTACTGTTTCTTGTATTTGTGAATTATATGACGGAAAGAATAGACTCCGAAGCGTCCCTGTTTGCAGATGATGTGAAGTTGATGAGAAGAATCCAATCGGACGAACACCAGGCAGAACTACAAAGGGATCTGGACAGGCTGTAGGCCTGGTCCAGCAATTGGCTCCTGGAGTTCAACCCCACCAAGTGCAAAGTCATGAAGATTGGGGAAGGACAAAGAAGACCGCAGATGAAGTACAGTCTAGGGGGCCAGAGACTACAAATCTCACTCAAGGAAAAAGATCTTGGGGTGAGTAAAACACCAAGCACATCTCCTGAAGCGCACATCAACCAAATAACTGCTGCAGCATATGGGCGCCTAGCAAACCTCAGAACAACATTCCGACATCTTAATAAGGAATCGTTCAGGACCCTGTATATTGTGTATGTTAGGCCCATATTGGAGTATGCGGCACCAGTTTGGAACCCACACCTAGCCAAGCACGTAAGGAAACTAGAGAAAGTGCAAAAGTTTGCAAGAAGACTAGTCCCGGTGCTAAGGGGTATGCCCTACTATGATAGGTTAAGGGAAATCTATCTGACGACACTGGAAGACTGGAGAGATAGGGTGGATATGATAACGACACATAAAATACTGAGAGGAATCGACAAGGTGGACAGAGACAGAATGCTCCAGAGATGGGAAACAGCAACAAGGGGACACAGTTGGAAGTTGAAGACACAGATGAATCACAAGGATGTTAAAAAGTATTTCTTCAGTCACAGAGTTGTTAGAAAGTGGAATAGTCTGGAAAGTGATGTAGTGGAGGCAGGATCTATACATAGCTTTAAGAAGAGGTATGATAAAGCTCATGGAGCAGGAAGAGTGACTCAGTAGCGGTCAGTGAAGAGGCGGGGCCAGGAGCTGTGAATCGACCCCTGCAACCACAACCAAGTGAGCACACACACACACACACACACACACACACGAGGTCAAGAGTAAAAACATCCGTAGTAAGATCGTGAGCTAGCCAGTACTCACTCCCCAGCAAGTTGACTGATAACTTGGGCGTTCTTGAGCACCTCTGTAAACACCAGCGTCGTGGGTTGCAAGTTCCAGGTGTTAGAGGCACAAGGGGTCTCTCTCTCTCCCTCACTTGCAATAGCAGTAGCAGTCAGAAAAAGTCTGCACCCGTCAACGGAAGCCGGCAACAGGAGGTACTAGTCAGCGAAAGTCGACAACAGCATCAGTTGTATCTGTTTCCCTCCTGAGAGAGCCCGTTTTGCCTCTGTTGTATTGAGGTGTAAATTATTTACACAGTTATTCAACAGTTACGGTAAACGGAGGTGACCAACAGTTAGTACTAATCACCTCGATACATTAGTACTCTACTAAAGATATGCTGATTACCAAAGAGTACTAGCACTCAGTACAAGGAAGTACCAATCACCAGAGAATGTTCATAATTAGTCTAATACTCTAAACTCAACAGTCACTGTCACACAGTATAAGAGTCACTGTCACACAGTATAGCAGTCACTGCCACACAGTATAACAGTCACTGTCACACAGTATAACAGTCACTGTCACACAGTATAGCAGTCACTGCCACACAGTATAACAGTCACTGCCAAACAGTATAACAGTCACTGTCACACAGTATAACAGTCACTGTCACACAGTATAACAGTCACTGTCACACAGTATAACAGTCACTGTCACACAGTATAACAGTCACTGTCACACAGTATAACAGTCACTGTCACACAGTATAACAGTCACTGTCACACAGTATAACAGTCACTGTCACACAGTGTAACAGTCACTGTCACACAGTATAACAGTCACTGTCACACAGTATAACAGTCACTGTCACACAGTATAACAGTCACTGTCACACAGTATAACAGTCACTGTCACACAGTATAACAGTCACTGTCACACAGTATAACAGTCACTGCAAAACAGTATAACAGTCACTGTCACACAGTATAACAGTCACTACCACACAGTATAACAGTCACTGCCACACAGTATAACAGTCACTGCCAAACAGTATAACAGTCACTGTCACACAGTATAACAGTCACTGCCACACAGTATAACAGTCACTGCCACACAGTATAACAGTCACTACCACACAGTATAACAGTCACTGCCACACAGTATCACAGTCACTGTCACAGTATAACAGTCACTACCACACAGTATAACAGTCACTGCCACACAGTATATCAGTCACTACCACACAGTATAACAGTCACTACCACACAGTACAAGAGTCGCTACCTCACAGCATAACAGTCACTGTCACACAGTATGACGGTCACTACCACACATAGTAACAGTCACTACCACACAGTATAACAGTCACTACAACACAGTATCACAGTCACTACCACACAGTATAACAGTCACTACCACACATAGTAACAGTCACTGCCACACAGTATAAGTCACTACCACACAGTATAATAGTCACTACTACACAATATAACAGTCACTACCACACAGTATAACAGTCACTACCACACAGTATAAGAGTCGCTACCTCACAGTATAACAGTCACTGTCACACTATAACAATCACTACCACACATAGTAACAGTCACTGCCACACAGTATAAGTCACTACCACACAGTATAATAGTCACTACTACACAGTATAACAGTCACTACCACACAGTATAACAGTCACTACCACACAGTATAACAGTCACTACCACACAGTATAACAATCACTACCACACAGTATAACAGTCACTACCACACAATATAACAGTCACTACCACACAATATAACAGTCACTGCCACACAATATAACAGTCACTACCACACAGTATAACAGTCACTACCACACAGTATAACAGTCACTACCACACAGTATAACAGTCACTACCACACAATATAACAGTCACTACCACACAGTATAACAGTCACTACCACACAATATAACAGTCACTACCACACAGTATAACAGTCACTACCACACAGTATAACAGTCACTACTACACAGTATAACAGTCACTACCACACAGTATAACAGTCACTACCACACAGTATAACAGTCACTACCACACAATATAACAGTCACTACCACACAGTATAACAGTCACTACCACACAGTATAACAGTCACTACCACACAGTATAACAGTCACTACCACACAATATAACAGTCACTACCACACATTATAACAGTCACTACCACACAATATAACAGTCACTGCCACACAATATAACAGTCACTACCACACAGTATAACAGTCACTACCACACAGTATAACAGTCACTACCACACAGTATAAGTCACTACCACACAGTATAACAGTCACTACCACACAGTATAACAGTCACTACCACACAGTATAACAGTCACTACCACACAGTATAACAGTCACTACCACACAGTATAACAGTCACTACCACACAGTATAACAGTCACTACCACACAGTATAACAGTCACTACCACACAGTATAACAGTCACTACCACACAGTATAACAGTCACTACCACACAGTATAACAGTCACTACCACACAGTATAACAGTCACTACCACACAGTATAACAGTCACTACCACACAGTATAACAGTCACTACCACACAGTATAACAGTCACTACCACACAGTATAACAGTCACTACCACACAATATAACAGTCACTACCACACAGTATAACAGTCACTACCACACAGTATAACAGTCACTACCACACAATATAACAGTCACTACCACACAATATAACAGTCACTACCACACAATATAACAGTCACTACCACACAATATAACAGTCACTACCACACAATATAACAGTCACTACCACACAATATAACAGTCACTACCACACAGTATAACAGTCACTACCACACAATATAACAGTCACTACCACACAATATAACAGTCACTACCACACAGTATAACAGTCACTACCACACAGTATAACAGTCACTACCACACAATATAACAGTCACTACCACACAATATAACAGTCACTACCACACAATATAACAGTCACTACCACACAATATAACAGTCACTACCACACAGTATAACAGTCACTACCACACAGTATAACAGTCACTACCACACAGTATAACAGTCACTACCACACAGTATAACAGTCACTACCACACAGTATAACAGTCACTACCACACAGTATAACAGTCACTACCACACAATATAACAATCACTACCACACAGTATAACAGTCACTACCACACAGTATAACAGTCACTACCACACTATATAACAGTCACTACCACACAATATAACAGTCACTACCACACAATATAACAGTCACTACCACACAATATAACAGTCACTACCACACAGTATAACAGTCACTACCACACAGTATAACAGTCACTACCACACAGTATAACAGTCACTACCACACAGTATAACAGTCACTACCACTCAGTATATATCAACAGTGTCTTCCTCCCACTCAGTGCTTCTCATAATATGGCTAATCCGATTTTTTTCTTCCCTGTGGATTACAGTGATCAAGTTCCGCCTCTCTGCCAAGTGCCTTCTGTTTTCCTTCATTTCTATCACATCTACTTCGCCTTCGCTTTCAGCATTTTCATTTCCGTCATTTTCACTTTTATCATCTTCGCTTCCATCATCTTTATTTCCATCATTTTCCTTCCCCATCATCTTCCAACTTCACTTCCATCATATTCAATTGCATCATTTTCACTCCCAACATCATCAGTTCTATCACTGACGACTCCATCGTATTCCATCTTCACTTCCATCATCTTCACTTCCATCACCTTCACTTCCATCATCTTCACTTCCATCACCTTCACTTCCATCACCTTCACTTCCATCATCTTCACTTCCATCACCTTCACTTCCATCATCTTCACTTCCATCACCTTCACTTCCATCACCTTCACTTCCATCACCTTCACTTCCATCACCTTTACTTCCATCACCTTCACTTCCATCACCTTCACTTCCATCACCTTCACTTCCATCACCTTCACTACCATCATCTTCACTTCCATCACCTTCACTTCCATCACCTTCACTTCCATCACCTTCACTTCCATCATCTTCACTTCCATCACCTTCACTTCCATCACCTTCACTTCCATCACCTTCACTTCCATCACCTTCACTTCCATCACCTTCACTTCCATCACCTTCACTACCATCATCTTCACTTCCATCACTTTCACTTCCATCACCTTCACTTCCATCATCTTCACTTCCATCATCTTCACTACCATCACCTTCACTTCCATCACTTTTATCAGTAATATAGCACACACAAGTAGCTCAATTTTTTCTATCAATTATCTTAAAGTAGCTCAATTTTTTCTATCAATTATCTTAAAGTCAGTCCTTCACTCTAGTCTACAGACAAAACACTTCGTAAACAAAACTAGCCATTCGTAACTAATTTTAGGTCACTGAATGCTGACAAATTACGCTTGAAATTGCAAATTGTCCCAATTTATAAAGATATGGACTGTCTGGTTGCTGTAACCCAGGATTTGGGAAGAAAAGAAGGGACATCAACTGTACCAGGGAAATAGAATCTTGATTCAGACCCTCATTGCGTAACTGTTTAGAAAAATTAAGTTTTCTGTGTGTCTAAATTCCCAAGGCTCAGTGAGGCAAATTTTAAAGAGAGTGTATCTGTTGGTCCACAGATTCGCGAGGTTGTGATGGGTTTTCCTGGAGTTTACCTGGAGAGGTTTTCGGGGGTCTACGCCTCCGGGGCTCGGTCTGAGACCTGACCTCATGGTGGATCAAGGTTTGATCAACAAGGCTGCTACTGCTGGCCGCATGCAAGCTGACGTATGAACCACGGCGTGGTTGGTCAGGTACTGACCTTAGGTGCCTGTCCAGTGCCTTCTTGAAGACAGTCAGGGGGGTCTATTGGTAATCCCCTTTATGTATACTGGGTGAAGAGTCTGAGTGTACCATAGTTGGTGAGGAGGAACATGGTTGGATTGCTGTCAAGGTACAAATAAGTTCGCCAGGACGGTTCCTGGGCCGGGTTCTTCATGTGGGGACCCAACAACTTTGAATACTTTTCCCTTAGGAGCCAATTTTCTGGGGAATAACAGAGTTGATATTTACAGGCAGCTAGCAGACAGTCTCCTACTGCTGCTCTCCTATCCAAAAACGGGCTGTAATATGTCTTTAAAGATACTTTTAAAAATAATTTTCCTCCCCGGTCAACTGCGAAGCAGTCGGCGAAGAACATGGGAAGAGTTTTAGCCACGACGTCTCAGTCATGGAGACACGAAACCAGAGTGAAAGTGAGACTATCACTATTAGGAGATTATTCCTGGACAACAACAACAACAGCTGCTCCAGAAGTGGAATACAAAAGACAAAGAAACATCGAGTTGCATCACTATAAGTGAACTCATTACACAGGAGTGTTACTTATACGCAAAACGTGGACCTCAGTTCCCTTTCAAACCTCAGCCAATCGGTTGTTATTACGGTCATATTCTCTATCCAGCAACCCCCCCCCTTCCCCCCCCCAAAAAAAAAAACTCAATGTGAAATACAGTTTTTTTTTTCCATACATAAAATTGTTCAAAATTTGTAGATCACTGTAAGTGGGACTATCCTCGCCTTCCTCGGATCAAGACAGAATAACTTCCATTCCCAGGCAATGAATAACTCTTGCACATGGGGCACTTTCATTTAATAATAATAATAATAATAATAATAATAATTATTGTTATTATTATTATTATCATTACAATAAAATAAAAATAATGATGGTAATAATAATAATAATTATAATAATAATAATGATAATAATAATAATAATAATTATTATTATTATTATTATTATTATTATTATTATTATTACAATAAAGATAATAATAATAATAATAATTATTATTATTATTATTATTATTATTATTATTATTATTATTATTATTATTATTATTATTACAATAAAGATAATAATAATAATAATAATAATAATAATAATAATAATAATAATAATAATAATAATAATAATAATAATAATCTCTCCTTGTGGTATCAACATTGCGTTATCCACGAAGCTCTTCATCCTGTCATCTTCCTTCAGACTAAGAGATATGTTATCGTGATATCTTCTCATATTCACCACTAAGCACTTGAGATAGCAAGCATCTCTCTCAGAAAGTCTCCCAACCTCAGCCCTCCAGCACCAGCACCTGACATCATCACTGTTCTCTAGCACCTGTCATCACCACTGTTCTCCAGCACTTGACATCACCACTGTTCTCCAGCACTTGACATCATCACTGTTCTCCAGCACTTGACATCATCACTGTTCTCCAGCACCTGACATCATCATTGTTCTCCAGCACTTGACATCATCACTGTTCTCTAGCACCTGACATCATCACTGTTCTCCAGCACCTGACATCATCACTGTTCTCCAGCACTTGACATCATTACTGTTCTCTAGCACCTGACATCATCACTGTTCTCCAGCACTTGACATCATCACTGTTCTCCAGCACATGACATCATCACTGTTATCCAGCACCTGACATCATCACTGTTCTCCAGCACCTGACATCATCACTGTTCTCCAGCACTTGACATCATTACTGTTCTCTAGCTCCTGACATCATCACTGTTCTCCAGCACCTGACATCATCACTGTTCTCCAGCACCTGACATCATCACTCTTCTCCAGCACTTGACATCATCACTGTTCTCCAGCACATGACATCATCACTGTTCTCCAGCACCTGACATCATCACTGTTCTCCAGCACTTGACATCATCACTGTTCTCCAGCACCTGTCATCATCACTGTTATCCAGCACCTGACATCATCACTGTTCTCCAGCACTTGACATCATCACTGTTCTCCAGCATCTGGCATCGTCAATGTTCTCCAGCACCTGACATCATCACTGTTCTGCAGCACCTGACATCATCACGGTTCTCCAGCACCCGACATTATCACTGTTCTCCAGCACCTGACAACATCACTGTTCTCTAGCACCTGACATCATCACTGTTCTCCAGCACTTGACATCATCATTGTTCTCCAGCACTTGACATCATTACTGTTCTCCAGCACCTGACATCATCACTGTTCTCCAGCACCTGACATCATCACTGTTCTCCAGCACTTGACATCATCACTGTTCTCCAGCATCTGGCATCGTCATTGTTCTCCAGCACCTGACATCATCACTGTTCTCCAGTACCTGACATCATCACTGTTTTCCAGCACCTAACATCATCACTGTTCTCCAGCACTTGACATCGTCACTGTTCTCCAGCACCTGTCATCATAACTGTTCTCCAGCACCTGACATTATCACTGTTCTCCGGCCCCTGACATCATCACTGTTCTCCAGCACCTGACATCATTTCTGTTCTCCAGAACCTGACATCATCACTATTCTGCAGCACCTGACATCATCACGGTTCTCCAGCACCTGACATTATCACTGTTCTCCAGCACCTGACATCATCACTGTTCTCTAGCACCTGACATCATCACTGTTCTCCAGCATTTGACATCATCATTGTTCTCCAGCACTTGACATCATTACTGTTCTCCAGCACCTGACATCATCACTGTTCTCCAGCACCTGACATCATCACTGTTCTCCAGCACTTGACATCATCACTGTTCTCCAGCATCTGGCATCGTCAATGTTCTCCAGCACCTGACATCATCACTGTTCTCCAGTACCTGACATCATCACTGTTTTCCAGCACCTAACATCATCACTGTTCTCCAACACTTGACATCGTCACTGTTCTCCAGCACCTGTCATCATAACTGTTCTCCAGCACCTGACATTATCACTGTTCTCCTGTCCCTGCCATCATCACTGTTCTCCAGCACCTGACATCATTTCTGTTCTCCAGAACCTGACATCATCACTGTTCTGCAGCACCTGACATCATCACGATTCTCCAGCACCTGATATTATCACTGTTCTCCAGCACCTGACATCATCACTGTTCTCTAGCACCTGACATCATCACTGTTCTCCAGCACTTGACATCATTTCTGTTCTCCAGAACCTGACATCATCACTGTTCTGCAGCACCTGACATCATCATGGGTCTCCAGCACCTGATATTATCACTGTTCTCCAACCCCTGACATCATCATCGTTCTCTAGCACTTGACATCATTTCTGTTCTACAGCACCTGACATCATCATTGTTCTGCAGCACCTGACATCATCACGGTTCTCCAGCACCTGACATTATCACTGTTCTCCAGCACCTGACATCATCACTGTTCTCCAGCACTTGACATCATTTCTGTTCTCCAGCACCTGACATCATCACTGTTCTCCAGCATTTGACATCATTACTGTTCTCCAGCACCTGACATCATCACTGTTCTTCAGCACCTGACATCATCACGGTTCTCCAGCACCTGACATTTTCACTGTTCTCCAGCACTTGACATCATTTCTGTTCTCCAGCGCCTGGCATCATCACTGTTCTTCAGCACCTGACATCATCACTATTTTCAAGCACCTGACATCACCACTGTTCTGCAGCGCCTGACATCATCACTGTCAGTCTCCAACACTTAACATCATTTCTATTTCTGCCATTGTTACTACTCGGTTTGATATGTACATTCCTTGATCCGCTGGCCATTCCTTCAGTTTCCTTCAGTGTCAGTCAGGTATTCGTGTGATTTACACTGCCTTCATGTGGAAAGCTCTGTAGTCATGTGCTATACACTGTAGCCATGTGGTATATACTGCAGTCATGTGCTAAATACTGAAATCATGTGTCATACACTGCGTTTGTTTGGTATAGGCTGCTGTCCATGTGCTAGTTTCGAAAATCATGTGTGGTGCATTGCAGTCATGTGCACTCCCTTCGTGTGCCATGAATTACAGTCATGTATGATGTACATTGCATTTATACGCTATACACTCAGTGAGTTATACTCTGGAGTTATTTTCCAATTATTTTTTTCCGACTGCACCATCATTAACCTAACTTATGCAGGAGAAAATGATCAGCTTCTGTACCTGTAATGTAATTCCACCTGATCACGGGACCTACAAGATATTCTAATCCTGTAGGTCCTCTCCCTCAACTTTTCCTTCTCTTCGCCGATGAACCCGTAATGGAACACTTGACGATATCCTCACTGCCATACTGAAGCCTCCTAGCTCAGGCTGCCGTATTTCGACACTGAAATTCATCCTGCGTGATGGAATGTGACAGAGTAATGTGGCTATATCATGTCGCCACTACATAACTATCACATCAAATAGGGTAGCAGCACATTACAGATTTTTCCAATATTGGTAAATAAATAAAAATATTTTCTCGCCTGTGTCCACCACAAGCGTGGGGGCCACCTCACTCACCCATCACCTACAGCGACATGGAACCAGTACCAGAAATTGGTAATCCCTAATTGTTTTTTTGCCAGAGATAGAGAAACATTTACGAAAAAACAAGTACTCTCTAATACCTATGAAGAAAACGCCATACTAGGGGTGACACTGGTTGGGTTGATGCCAGCACAGTGGATTAAGATGTGAAAAGTACCTTCCTAGCAAAGGCCAGTATTCCTACTGCACATCTTGTTCACTTATGTTTACCTGCACGCCGCAAGTGTTTACAGAGCAACACATTGCAGGTGTCCCAAACTCCTGCCTCTTGAACAGCCACACGACCTGACTGCTGTGTGCATAGGGCGTGGCGTGTTTACAGGACTGGGAAGCCACTCTGTCAAATTATATCCAGCTGGAAAGGTGTGTTGAATATAGGTTTGTAGGGCACTACGGCCCTCTAAGCCACACACAAGCGTCGGTTCCCTTACTGGTTATGTTTTAATTATATTTAATAGGGACTTGCCAGGCCGTTTTGAAGCCACATAATTTAACTGTGATTCATTTCTCGATTGACTGACAGCAGAATGGCAACAAGAAAGTGTACTAGGTGTTATGCAGTAATTGCGAAGGCATGGCACCCTGAGTGTGGAGAGTTACCTCGGCCCTTTGCCAAGAGGAGTCGAATGCCCGCTGAGACATTCAGCCTAGCTACTGACACTACCACAACACTAAGCCCTGTTGGTTCCGTCACAAACTTCAACTTGTTGACCTACCACAACACTCAGTCCTGTTGGTTCTGTGACAACACTCAGCCCTGTTGACTCTGCCCCGATACAACTCTCGCCATCTATCCTACCTAATACCTGTCACGTAACTTCCACAAATACAGAGAAAGTGAAAGCAATGATAGAAGTGAAGGTACTATGGCAGCCTGGAACGCACAGACTCCGAGAAACAAATAAGACACTCACTTGTATCTTTCCCTCACTAAAAGAGCTGACTGAAACCTGGAGAGATAAGCAAGGCTCCAAACCTCTGACCATCAAAGGACTCAGAGCTCTGAAGGCGATGCTCAATGCATACTGAATTCTGTATTCATGATCAAATAAGCTGAATCTCTAGCTTCCAGGGAGGTATCAGAATATCTGTAGAAATGATAACACTACGATAACCGTAGAAAGCCTATTGCTGTGAGCTCACAGGAGTTGGAAAAAAATGTACGTATATGAAATGGAGGCCTATTTTACGACGTCTTACCTGAAACTTTCTCGCAGGCGAAACGTGTCTTTTCTACTTCAAGAACCTGTAAATTTATCTCTCGAAATATCAGAAGTACAAGAAAGAGATTTTTAGACCATTCTACTTTATGGTAAAAATAACGAGGCAGGACGAGGTTTGAAGCCTATTTTCCGAGCACTAAGAATTCACTCAAAATGTTATGATTACGTAGCCTTTCCTAGTGACACCTTTCATCAGTTTTTTTTTTTTTTTTTTTTTTGAACAGCCAAGCCATCTGGCGCATTCTATCTACACAATGTGTTAATCAAAGATAAAAATAATGAAAAAAAAAACTATTCCATGAGAGGGATTTTTTTACTATTCATGTTGATTTAGGAGATTTCCAAGCTGACACACATGGAAGTGCGTTTGATCAGTATCATAGGAAGAGAGTCTTCCACTTTTCTAGCCTCGACTCATACCTCGACTTAACACGCAGTAGTTTTTAATCTAGACACAGATTTTTCTTGGGAGATAGCAAAGGTGTGAACTTCCACAAACATGTCATTGACTCTCTCACTATGGGGAGCAAACACCACCCGTTCCGTGGTTTGTTTTGAAGGAGTTTTAGCTAATTCTTGCCACAGTCTGGAAACAACCTGCACTGTGGTCAGCAGGGTACAGTGGTTAACGCGCCGGCCTGCTACTTTCAAGATTCGCTTGCTATAGGCTCGAAACCTTTCCCTTTCCACTAGTTGTTTCGAATCATGCGATTATAATTTCGCGAAATAATAATAATAATAATAATAATAATAATAATAATAAACGTCACACAACCTTCAGCTAAAATGCAAAGTAGTTCATTGAAATTTATATTTTCATAGGTATATATTGGGACCAAAATTCACGTGAATATTACAGAAGCCTCCACGAATAGAAAATGGAGGTAGCAACTGATCTCATTAATAAAAAAATTGTACACCAGTTGGCCATGGTAACTATTACAACTGTTGAAAATTTAATGGCTGCAGGTGCCGCATTTTTATTATGTGATCTACGTTTATATATGTATAGATATAAATAATGAGTTTTAATTATTTTTAAAAGAGTGTAATTGTGTGGAACGACGGAGCGTTGGTCAGCCGGGTAGCGTCGGGTGGCATTCATCTTGTTTTTCAGCTGAAAACAAGATGTAAATATTAGCATTGTCTTGAATTTTTTGGTATATTATATTAGGCAGCAGCGTTAAGGATCACGCACTCTTTTCTCTTCCCTGTCAGACATAATACGGCGATCCAGTCGGTTCTCCTAAGAGGATCATACACTCCTTTCTCTTCTCTAAGACATAATACGTAGATCCAGTCAGTCCTCCTAAGAGGATCACACACTCCTTTCTCTTCTCTAAGAGATAATACGTAGATCCAGTCAGTCCTCCTAAGAGGATCACACACTCCTTTCTCTTCTCTAAGACATAATACGTAGATCCAGTCAGTCCTCCTAAGAGGATCACACACTCCTTTCTCTTCTCTAAGAGATAATACGTAGATCCAGTCAGTCCTCCTAAGAGGATCACACACTCCTTTCTCTTCTCTAAGAGATAATACGTAGATCCAGTCAGTCCTCCTAAGAGGATCACACACTCCTTTCTCTTCTCTAAGACATAATACGTAGATCCAGTCAGTCCTCCTAAGAGGATCACACACTCCTTTCTCTTCTCTAAGAGATAATACGTAGATCCAGTCAGTCCTCCTAAGAGGATCACACACTCCTTTCTCTTCTCTAAGAGATAATACGTAGATCCAGTCAGTCCTCCTAAGAGGATCACACACTCCTTTCTCTTCTCTAAGACATAATACGTAGATCCAGTCAGTCCTCCTAAGAGGATCACACACTCCTTTCTCTTCTCTAAGACATAATACGTAGATCCAGTCAGTCCTCCTAAGAGGATCACACACTCCTTTCTCTTCTCTAAGAGATAATACGTAGATCCAGTCAGTCCTCCTAACAGGATCGCACAGTCTCTCCTCTCAGAAAAATATATGAAGATCCAGCCAGTCTCTTAAGAGGATTACACTCTCTCCTCTCTGACTGTCCTCTCAGGCAAGCGTTGGTATTTCACCGCGGCTTAAAAACACTACAGTGTATTTTAACTCCTTTAATATGGTTTAACTACCAGTACAACAATTGGGTTTAACTACCACTGTTGCAGTAAGGTTTAATTATCTGTGCAACACTTTGGTTTATCTGTCACTGCTGCAATAAGGTTTAACTACCAGTACAACACTTGGGTTTAACTGTCACTGCTGCCATAAAGTTTAACTACCAGTACAACACTTGGGTTTAACTACCACTGCCTAGAGGGCCCCTAGTTTTCCCGCAGAAAATGTCGTTCCAAAACGTCAGTTTCGTTAAAATAAAAGAATTATCTATTTGTTCTAAGCTCTTTACAATTAAAATAATTAGGTAATTAGACTTAATTACTTTCCGACGCGTGAATGAATTTATTGGTGATAGAAATAAATTAATAATTACATTATTTATTTATACCTCATATATAAATATATATATATATATATATATATATATATATATATATATATATATATTATATATATATATATATATAAATATATATATGTATATATATATATATATATATATATATATATATATATGTATATATATATATATATATATATATATATATATATATATATATATATATATATATATATATTATATATATATATATATATATATAAATATATATATATATATATATATATATATATATATATATATATATATATATATATATATATATATATATATATATATATATAAGACGGAGATTTTTTTTTCTTCTAAAAGTAGGCCTAGGCATGATGTCACTATGGTTGTTTAGCATATTTTTAGATGGGGTCGTAAAAGAAGAGTGAATGGTAAGGTGTTGGGGAGAGGTGTGGGATTACTGTATAAAGTGTCCAGTACAAAGTGGGAGTTGTCATAGTTGCTTTTTGCTGATGACGCTGTGCTTTTGAGAGATTCGAAGAGAAGTTGCGAAGTTTGGTGGACGAATTTGGGAGGGTATGGAAAAGAAGGAAGTTTAAAGTGAATATATTGAAGAGAAGGGCTATGAGGTAAGACAAAATTTAGTTAATGAAAGATTGGAAGAAGTGAATGTGTTCAGATATCTGAGAGTAGACGAGGAGAACCATAGAACTTATGAAGGGAAAAAATGTGAATTGTTCATTGAGGTATCTGTGGAAACAAAGAACGTTATCCATGGCGACAAAAAGGGGAAATATATGAGAGTATCGTAGTACCAGCAATCTTAATTGGATGTGTAGAACATGGGTTGTGAATGTTGCAGTAAGAAGGAGGCTGGAGGGAGTGCAGATGTCGTGTCTTAGGGCAATGTGTCGTGTAAATATTTATGCTGAGAATTTGTAGTTTGCAGATTAGAAGGTTCGGGGTTCCTAGAAGTATTATCCAGAGGGCTGAAGAGGGGTTGTTGTGATGGTTTGAACATTTAGAGAAGATGGAAAATAGAATATCTTGAAATATGTATAAAATCTTGAAATATGTATAAATCTGCAGTGGAGGGAAGGCGGGGTACAAGTCGTCCTAGGAGGTGGCAAAGGAGGTTTTGTGTGCGAGGGGCTTAGACATCCAGTAAGCGTGTGTGTGTGAAATAGGAGTGGAGGCAAATGATTTTTATGACTTGACTTGCTGTTGGAGTGTGAGCAAGGTAACAGTCATGAAGGTATTCAGGGAAGCCAGTTAGCCGGACTTGAGTCCTGGAGGTGGGAAGCACAGTGCCTGCACCCTGAAGGAGGGCTGAACTGCAGCATCGGAACACATTCTGATATTTATATACAAGATATTTACACATTAGATGTTATATCTAACATTTACATTCCTCATATTTAAATCTCTGGTACTGCAAGACGGAAGACACTCTGATATCTTATCGCATTCTTATCAGCGTCTCATCTAAAGTCTTCAATAATAGCTCTGTTTACCAGAGATTATCTTTTGTTGTGACTCTTTTTATTATTTGATGTACATCAGTCTATGTAACATTCTTCCTTTGCTTCTTGATGCAACATTTCACAAATAATCCTCGATTTGCTAACGTAACTCTAAACGAAGTGTTGGTGTCTTCTCGGTTCATCTTGGTTCCTCCCGGTCCATCCCGGTCCATCCTGGTCCGTTCCGGTAAATTCCGGTCCATCCAGGTCCGACCCGGTCCGTCCCGGTCCGTCCCGGTCCGTCCCGGTCCGTCCCGGTCCGTCCCGGTCCATCTCGGTCCACGGATCTATTGAAAGCAAATAAAAAAAAATACCTGCACGTAATAATAACAAAATAAGGCTGACACAAAATAATTTACCCGAGTCTGTGAAAAACAGCAAATTGAGACCGTATGAACCCCATTCATAAGAGCTAAATCTCTTCAACCCCGCAAGGCGGCGATTTAAATGGGCTGCAATAATCCACTTATTGATAATTATCAAAGCCTTGTTTGGCTACTGGGGTTTAAAGCCTATCGGCTACACGTGAATCATTAAAGCCGCGTATATACCCTGAGAGAAATATACTTCACTGTGTATATTTCCTATGTTAAGGAACTTAGCAAATCTTGATATGGAAAAATTGTACGAAATATTGACCAGAAAAATATAATACGCAACGATTTTTTTTTCTATACTTTATAGCAATATTTTTCAGCTTAGCTAAGAGATTAATTAGGTCATTAAATGTGCTATAAGTATATGATATAGTGATAGCCTATATATGTTTGAGGGTTGGATCAATAAAACTTTTTCGATGTATGGGAGATTTATTTAGTTTGTTGTTGTGTAAGTCTCTAATATATTTTCTACGTAAACTTTTGTATGTCCAGGGCAGGTATGCTGGGTGTGTGAGGAAGGTAGTAGTATACAGTACTGTAGTAGTATACAGTACTGTAGTAGTATACAGTGCTGTAGTAGTATACAGTGCTGTAGTAGTATACAGTACTGTAGTAGTATACAGTGCTGTAGTAGTATACAGTGCTGTAGTAGTATACAGTGCTGTAGTAGTATACAGTACTGTAGTAGTATACAGTACTGTAGTAGTATACAGTACTGTAGTAGTATACAGTGCTGTAGTAGTATACAGTACTGTAGTAGTATACAGTGATGTAGTAGTATACAGTACTGTAGTAGTATACAGTACTGTAGTAGTATACAGTGCTGTAGTAGTATACAGTGCTGTAGTAGTATACAGTACTGTAGTAGTATACAGTACTGTAGTAGTATACAGTACTGTAGTAGTATACAGTGCTGTAGTAGTATACAGTACTGTAGTAGTATACAGTGCTGTAGTAGTATACAGTACTGTAGTAGTATACAGTGCTGTAGTAGTATACAGTACTGTAGTAGTATACAGTGCTGTAGTAGTATACAGTGCTGTAGTAGTATACAGTGCTGTAGTAGTATACAGTGCTGTAGTAGTATACAGTACTGTAGTAGTATACAGTGCTGTAGCAGTATACAGTGCTGTAGCAGTATACAGTGCTGTAGCAGTATACAGTGCTGTAGTAGTATACAGTACTGTAGTAGTATACAGTGCTGTAGCAGTATACAGTGCTGTAGCAGTATACAGTGCTGTAGCAGTATACAGTGCTGTAGCAGTATACAGTGCTGTAGTAGTATACAGTGCTGTAGTAGTATACAGTGCTGTAGCAGTATACAGTACTGTAGTAGTATACAGTACTGTAGCAGTATACAGTGCTGTAGTAGTATACAGTGCTGTAGCAGTATACAGTGCTGTAGCAGTATACAGTGCTGTAGCAGTATACAGTGCTGTAGCAGTATACAGTGCTGTAGCAGTATACAGTGCTGTAGCAGTATACAGTACTGTAGTAGTATACAGTGCTGTAGCAGTATACAGTGCTGTAGCAGTATACAGTGCTGTAGCAGTATACAGTGCTGTAGCAGTATACAGTGCTGTAGCAGTATACAGTTCTGTAGCAGTATACAGTGCTGTAGCAGTATACAGTGCTGTAGCAGTATACAGTGCTGTAGCAGTATACAGTGCTGTAGCAGTATACAGTGCTGTAGTAGTATACAGTGCTGTAGCAGTATACAGTGCTGTAGTAGTATACAGTGCTGTAGCAGTATACAGTGCTGTAGTAGTATACAGTGCTGTAGCAGTATACAGTGCTGTAGTAGTATACAGTGCTGTAGCAGTATACAGTGCTGTAGCAGTATACAGTGCTGTAGCAGTATACAGTGCTGTAGTAGTATTCAGTGTTGTAGCAGTTTACAGTACTGTAGCAGTATACAGTTCTGTAGCAGTATACAGTGCTGTAGCAGTATACAGTGTTGTAGCAGTTTACAGTACTGTAGCAGTATACAGTTCTGTAGCAGTATACAGTGCTGTAGCAGTATACAGTTCTGTAGCAGTATACAGTGCTGTAGCAGTATACAGTGCTGTAGCAGTATACAGTGCTGTAGCAGTATACAGTGCTGTAGCAGTATACAGTTCTGTAGCAGTATACAGTGCTGTAGCAGTAGCATTACTGTTGTAGTAGTACCACTATTGTTGTAGCAATACCACTACTGTTGTAGCAGTATCACTAGTGCTGTACAAGTACCGCTGTAACTGTAGCAGTAACAGTACTGTTGTAGAGGTGCCAGTAGCATCCCTAGTGTCACTACAGTATAACCAGGGCAGACATGAATGGGTGTGGGAGGAAGGTTGTGGCACTGTTGGTGGGGCCCATGTACGCATGTGAAGCCTGGCACTGGCCCGTACATAAGCCAGCCAGAGCCACACTGACAGCTCAGTCCTGCCGGAGCATCCAGGGAGGTGCCATCGTTGGTGGCACTCTGCTGCCTCTCCCTCACTCCCTTCCTCCTCCTAGTGGGCGTCGACTAGGCAGCCTGAATACTGCAACTTCCCTTTACTATCTCGATAATAACATTAACAATCTAATTTAATCCCTTTAGGTTAAATTATATCTTACCTTTTATTAACATCAGTGACTGAAATATAGCCTCATTCTCGCTCACTTTTTCAAAGTGTCACTTTCAGTGGACTAGGTGCCACTGCTCCGGTATTTACAGTGAACTTGCAAGCAAACTTAGCTGGTGCTGCCATCTCTGTATTCACAGTGAACTAGCAAGATAAAGTTGGCTCGTAGGGAGACAGATAACTGCTTCGTACTGACTCGAGTGTTGACCTGCATCTTGACACACGTTTGTTGTGAGAGGTCAAGACGTTGTTCCCACTGTCTACTAGGAGAGTAACTCGGTAATTCCTGGTATTGAATGTCAGTCACCTGTGGCCGGCAGTGTGGAAGGACACATCAATAACATCTGACATATATTGGAAACAAAACCCTGTAATGTGTTATCAGTGAACCTTAAGAAGTGAACCTCGAGACGTGAATATCAAGAAGTGAACTTTAAGAAATTAACCTCGAGACGTGAATATCAAGAGGTGAACTTTAAGAAATTAACCTCGAGACGTGAATATCAAGAAGTGAACCTTAAGAAATTAACCTCGAGACGTGAATATCAAGAAGTGAACCTTAAGAAGTGAACCTCGAGACGTGAATATCAAGAAGTGAACTTTAAGAAATTAACCTCGAGACGTGAATATCAAGAAGTGAACCTTAAGAAGTGAACCTCGAGACGTGAATATCAAGAAGTGAACTTTAAGAAATTAACCTCGAGACGTGAATATCAAGAAGTGAACCTTAAGAAGTGAACTTCGAGACGTGAATATCAAGAAGTGAACCTTAAGAAGTGAGCCTCGAGACGAACATACCAAGCATTACCCTCACGAGTTACTGACACAGCTGAGCAGGTGAGTGTTGCTGCTGGTTCCTGTAACATACCTTGACAGTTTAATAAACATCCATTTATACCTGGGTACGTCTCAGCCTCCGAATGCCCAAAGACGGTAAATTTAAGATAAACAAACATCCAATATCATATGACGTTTGGCATCAACTGTAACCTAGCATCAACAAAACACACAATATTACACAACGTAATATTGGTGTGTGTATACGTGTGAGTGTGTAAATATTCTCAATTCAATCCGTCTGTTGTTGCTTTTACGAGGTCATGAATTTATCAGTGTAGCTGGTATGAAGTACATGGTTGACCGGCCGTGATTGATTGGATCCAACGTGACACCTGTTGATAGTACACGAGTTATGATGCTGACTAATAAACCAAATAAACACAAACCTTTACCAGTTTACAAAAATACATCTGTGTCTTAAAACAGTTTATATATATATATATATATATATATATATATATATATATATATATATATATATATATATATATATATATATATATATATATATATATATATATATATATATATATATATATATATATATATATATATATATAAGCAGCTAATTCAATCAATTAAACTCTAAATAGGAAGGACGCAGCCTCCAGTCATTGGAATCTCCCTGATCCTTCCAACATGTCTCTCCATATCTTGCGATCTTGTACACTCTGAGATATCCCTATACCTATATATACCCTAGTATACTCATACTTTCCCATAAGTAACCCTTCACTCCTTTAATATATATCCTCTCTGTGCTCTTCCTGTACCCCTACTGTCACCAGAGGTAGGCAGACTAGACCAACAAAGGCACCTTAGTAAGGTGAATCTTTGCTGGCTTGTACCTAATAAAGGTCATACTAGGGGGTTACCTCCTAAAATAAAGACTCGTCTTCCTAAGTGACTATTTTACCCCATTTGTCGGCAGTTTAGCCCTCATTCCAGGTAATTGGCTAATTATACACCTATTAAAACAGCAATGATTATCAAAACAACCTATATATATAGACACCAATAGCCAGGGGAGGTGGAGAGGGGCCAAAGCTCCCCTCTATCTTTATAATCCCCCTTCATTATCTTCTATGGAGGTACTGAGTATCGTTTTATAACTAGTATGTAATACCGAAATATAGATGAATAACACACACGTTTAGACTGAAAGTGATTTATTCATTTAAATTGAAAACTGAAGTCTGAAAATACCTCCAACTGTTCTCGGAAACGTTGAAGCATGAAAAAAAGCAATTGTGGGGGGAGGGGGGAGTTTAAGCACGTTTTTCCACGTTCTATAATGAAACCTGTGTAAATTTACTGTGAACACGTTTCGCCATCCAGTGCTTTTGCAGTTTAGTACTGAGACGGCCGCTGATCCTCTACCGTCTCGGGTTCAGAATCTCTCTGTTGATGCAGTGATGCTGTATCTGTATGTGGAGACGTTTCGCCAAACTGTGACCCATTTTTTTTTCAGTTTAACGCAGAGATGATGTACAAGGACAGGTGTGACAGCAGGTGTTACACATGCGCCTCGTTCCTCATCTCTGTGTGAACTGAAAAAACCACTGATTGGCGAAATGTTTTCACAATAAACCACTGATTGGCGAAATGTTTTCACAATAAAGATACCCAGGTATTGTATATTTCTCTTATTCATCTAGGTACCTAGACAATGCGGGTTGCAATCGATGGGTCCCGGGTTCGATCTCAGGGTTGGTGAAATGTTTTACGGGCTCGTTTATCTTCGTATCAAAGGCTGCTCGAGACCAAGTTTATGTGTGTCAGCAAACTGTTGTGGTTCACATCGGGGAAAATAGTGTTGCAAATGTGTTAGCCACTACTGTCCCGCTTAAATGGCACCTCTCTTCTTGCCGAATAAGGCAAGCTAAAATTTGTGTATGCAATAATTTCGCAAAAATCATTCTGAACCTAACGAAAGAAATATATTTCATTGTGTTTGTATATTATTAAATTACTGTAAAGTTAACTAAAATATTTTTAGCTGGATTAGGCTGAATTAATTTGTGCTTGTTATAATAAGGTCAGGTAAGTTTTCTAAGATTCTCTTGGTACAAAATTATTAATTTTTACATTAACATAAATGAAAAATATATCTTTAAACGTATAAGAGAAAATTTTAGAAAAACCTTAATTTAAACGAGTTGTTGCTAATTGATCAGTTTTACCTATTCGGCACGATATATATATATATATATATATATATATATATATATATATATATATATATATATATATATATATATATATATATATATATATGTCGTGCCGAATATGTAAAACTGGCCAATTAGCAAGAACTCATTTAAAATTAAGTCCTTTCTGAAATTTTCTCTTATATGTTTAAAGATATATTTTTTTCATTAATGTTAATGTAAAAAATTTTAATTTTGCACCAAAAGAATCTTAGAAAACTTACCTAACCTTATTATAACAAGAACAATTTATTTTAGCCTAACCCAACTAAATATATTTTAGATTTGTTTACAATAATTTAATACTAAACAAACACAGTGAAATATATTTTTTTCGTTAGGTTCAGAATGATTTTGGCGAAATTATTGCATACACAAATTTTCACTTGTCCTATATGGCAAGATGATCGTTGCTATTTAAGCCAAGATCGCAAGTTCTGCCTATTCGGCACGACATATATATATATATATATATATATATATATATATATATATATATATATATATATATATATATATATATATATATATATATATATATATATATATATATATATATATATATATATATATATATATATATATATATATATATATATATATATATATATATATATATATATATATATATATATATATATTGGCACAAATGACAAGATTCTATATACCGTAATACAACAGACAGCAGTAAATAAAACTTAAGAAAATAATTCTGTGGATTTTGGTAGATTTGCAGTACCTTGGACACTGTAGACAGAGCACTGAAAAGCATGCGAGACGACACATCGTTTACGAGATCTGAAGTGAAGATCCAGTGGTCGCTGAAGCTGTCAACCCAGACTGCAATCGAACGTGATTCTAGTGGGGACATAGATCACAAGAGACGACAAGAGCTTGAGATAACCAACAGTTACTCACTCCCTGAGGCTCAGAAAGAGATTGGGGAAACTATATGAAAGAACCAAGAAAGTCGGAGAGTTTATAACGTTGTGTCTGAGAGCTGCTCGCAACAGAAGGTTCTCTGAAACTAAACCACAGAGGACAAAATCTGGTTTCTGCTATCACAAGACTACTCTTGTTATCACGAACAAAGGTTTCTAGGTATACAAATAAGGTTGCTAGGTCCCTTGCTATTACAAACAAAGGTCTCTAGTTATCACAAGTAAGGTCCTTTGCTATCACAAAGGTCTCTAGTTATCACAGGTAAGTTATCACAAAGGTCTCTAGTTATCACAGGTAAGCTATCACAAAGGTCTTTAGTTATCACAGGTAAGCTATCACAAAGGTCTCTAGTTATCACAGGTAAGCTATCACAAAGGTCTCTAGTTATCAGAGGTAAGGTCCTTTGCTATCACAAAGGTCTCTAGCTATCACAGGTAAGGTCCCTTGCTATCACAAAGGTCTCTAGCTATCACAGGTAAGGTCCCTTGCTATCACAAAGGTCTCTAGCTATCACAGGTAAGGTCACTTGCTATCACAAAGGTCTCTAGCTATCACAGGTAAGGTCCCTTGCTATCACAAATGTCTCTGGCTATCACAGATAAGGTCCCTTGCTATCACAAAGGTCTCTAGCTATCACAGGTAAGGTCCCTTGCTATCACAAAGGTCTCTAGCTATCACAGGTAAGGTCCCTTGCTATCACAAAGGTCTCTAGCTATCACAGGTAAGGTTACTTGCTATCACAAAGGTCTCTAGCTATCACAGGTAAGGTCCCTTGCTATCACAAATGTCTCTGGCTATCACAGATAAGGTCCCTTGCTATCACAAAGGTCTCTAGCTATCACAGGTAAGGTCCCTTGCTATCACAAAGGTCTCTAGCTATCACAGGTAAGGTCCCTTGCTATCACAAAGGTCTCTAGCTATCACAGGTAAGGTCCCTTGCTATCACAAAGGCCTCTATCTATTACAGGTAAGGTCCCTTGCTATCACAAAGGCCTCTATCTATCACAGGTAAGGTCCCTTGCTATCACACTTAAGGGATCCTTTGTTATCACGAGTTCATCAATGACTGATTATCGCAGGGACAAACTCACCAAGCTCACCTTGTATACAGTGGAACAGTTATGTTACGTTCAATGCAGAACAGCGGCACTTTCTGATACAAGTGGCATAGTATCCCTCTCCTGTTGAGGGCTTTGCCTCTCGTACTGATGCACTCACCTCTTCTGTTAACGTACGCACCTCTTCTAGTAATGCACTCACCTTTTCCACTCTTGTGCACTCTCCTCCTCCACCGAAACGATCTTTTATGTTGGACGTAACAAGCTCTACATGCAGGGAAAAAAAAAAACGTTGCTACAACAGAAGGCAGCTTCAGGCATCATTTTTTTTTCTCTGTCTTTACAAATGTCAATAACACATCATTTCATCAGCATCAGTAGCAGTTCTGTTTCCGGCTCCACCAGTGTTTAGCGTATCTGATTTTCCAAATCTCTCTCTCTCTCTCTCTCTCTCTCTCTCTCTCTCTCTCTTTGTTTTTTTTTTTTTTTTTACCTGTAATATAGCTTTATTGACAGCTATATTACAGGTTAAGGATTCCTAACTTTATTGGCAAGCTAAGAGCTGTTACCTACATCAGCTCATTTGAAAGCATTTTTATTGTTATGAGACATACAAGTAGGGAACAGGATGAAGTTGGAGCCATCTGTGGGCCAGCATTTTCATTTGATCAACTGACTTTATCTCGTTGACATCATTATGCTGTGTACGAATGTGTTCCATACTCGAGTCATCCTGGGTATGTATGATCTCAGATGGAGTGATGTTCTGGAGAAGGGTACAGCCAGAGTGAAGTTGCTGCTTTCTGCCCGTCTTGTGGCATAAAAGCTTGTTTCACGCTGTCCTCGAAGTGGATCCAAGTGTGGTATTTTGACAATATTGGCCTTGTGCATAACAGTAAGGCCACCCACATCCCTCCTATGTTGAAGGCTCTGCTGAAATGACAGATCTATCCAGGATGGGTCCAGGCGAGAGATGAGGCGTCTTGCTCTGTTCTCTACTCTGTCAAGCAGTCGCAGATGAGAGGGGGGCAGGCAAACCAAGAAAGTGGAGCATACTCAAGGTGTGAGCGTACTTGTGCCTCGTACAGAATCTTGCAACCCCTACTGTCAAGTAGATGCGAGATACGGCGAAGTGCTGTAAGCTTCCTGGCTGCCTTGTTTGCAAGATTTACAACATGGTTCTTCATGGTTAGTTTGGAGTCAAATTTCACCCCAAGGATATCAACTTCTTCTCCAGGTGCCAACATCCTCCCATTCATCCTTACTACTGCACCAGCATTACCATCATGGTGCCTAGAGACGATCATCATTTGCGTTTTCTCAGGTGCAAATGTTACTTGCCATCTATTATCCCAGCTGATATAGCTCTCAGCTGGTGATTGATGTAGCTTAGAGCAGCTGGCATTTCTTCTCTTGGATAAGTGAATGTCAGTGTACAGTCGTCTGCATATGCATGTGATTCTGGGATGAGATGAAGAAGGTCGTTGAAGTAGACATTCCATAACAATGGACCCAGCACGCTTCCTTGTGGAACGCTTGCCCCAATAGGATGCCTTGCTGATTCCGTTCCATTGAGGACTACACTTAGAGATCTACCATGAAGGTAATCACTGAGGAGACAGCGTAGAGCCTGCAATTCCCAGTGCTTGAAGTTTTGCTAAGTGGCCCTGGTGCCACACCCGGTCGAAAGCGCCAGCAATGTCCAGTGCTACCACACAGCTGACTTTGGATTCATCCAGTGACTGGTGCCACTTAGTGGAGAGGTTTAACAACAGATCAGCAGCAGAGTAACCTTTCCTGAAGCCATATTGACGATCACAAAGTAGTGAGTGGTAGTCAAAAAAATCTGTCATTTGTCTTGAGATTATTGTCTCAAGGATCTTACCAGTGATTGACAGGAGTGACACTGGTCTGTAGTTGCTGATTTCTGCTCTGCTCTTCTTTTTGTGAACAGGGACTACATTTGCCTCTTTCCTTAGAGAGGGCCATTTACACTGTACTAGGCAGTGCTGAAAGATGCGAGTTAGAGGTGCTGCTAGCTGGTCTGCACATCTTCTCAACAATCTTGGGCTCAACTTGACTGGGCCCACAGCCTTTTCTTGGTCAAGCGATTTAAGTAGGAAATGCACCTCCTGCCTTATTGTCACCACTGACAGTTTTGACACAGTTCTTGCAGCTAGCCAAGGAGGGTCCCTTGCTGGATCAGGAACTTGCATTTTGGTAGCAAAGTGTTCAGCAAAGAGGTCCGCCTTCTCTTGACTACTAGTAGAGGTGATCCCATCCTGTCGATTTAGAGGTGGAATAAGTTCATCAGGCAGATAACCTTGTCTGTCCTTGACCAGGGACCACCAGGTTTTGGAGCCTACCCTACCTGATGCTAACTTTCTTTTAGTGTCCACCTCCCATTTAGCAATGGCCCACTTTTGAACATCACCCATATGCCTACAGGCTTGCATGTGCAAGTTCCCGTTATAGGTGGTAGGATGTCTCTTATACCTTCGCCATGCTTTGTACTTAGCAGTAGCAGCCTCTCTACAACGAAAGCCAAACCAAGGCTGATCTGTAGGCTTTGTCACATATTGCCGGTGAGGAATGTGTTCTTGTTGCAGATTAAGGATGTGTCCAGTGAAGGCTTTCACTTGGTTGTCAACATCCCCTTGGAGAAGAGCATTCCAGTCGGTGGTGGCGAGCTCGGAGCAAAGGGCTGGCCAATTACCTCTTTCCCATAGCCAGGTTGTGCGTGTGGACTCCTCACCTCGTTCTGTTGGGATCTTAAGTGTGGTAAAAACAGCCTTGTGGTCAGACGATCCAACGTAGCCGAGGGGTTGACAAGTGACTATGCCTTCTGCCAGATCACTCACTACTGGGTCAAGGGAGGAGCCAGAGATGTGAGTAGGGAAATCAACAAAGTTTCTCATGTCAAACACTGCAAGAAGGTCATCAAAGTCCCTCTGT
The DNA here is from genome assembly GCF_038502225.1 of Cherax quadricarinatus. Taxonomy (NCBI): domain Eukaryota; kingdom Metazoa; phylum Arthropoda; class Malacostraca; order Decapoda; family Parastacidae; genus Cherax; species Cherax quadricarinatus. The sequence continues at coordinate 3,426,628 of NC_091314.1, read as the reverse complement.
ATAAGGTGCTGGTTGAGGTCACCAACAATTATAATATGTTGACAGTTGTGTTGTAGCAGAAGGGAGTCAATATTTTCCATTAGGAAGTTGATAGGGTCTGCATGTTGCCACTGAGGTCTGTACATTGCACATGCTAGTACAGAGGTACTAGTGTTTATACAGAGCTTGAAGAACATCATTTCAAGATGTGTAGGGGTGGCAACATCTATGTGCTGGGCATGAACACTTTTAGAGAAGCACACAGCAACACCACCTCCTTGCCCTTGCCTGTCTCTTCTCATCCATGAGGTGTAGCCAGCAATTCTTGCAAAATTTTCTGGAGTCCTGTCCTTCTCTAATAAATTTTTCACTTTTGCTTATCTCCTAAACTTTATTTTGCTACTCCACACCCACTGTTCTCACGACGTATCCGTATTCATCAAACAAGTTGACCAACATCCACGAGACGACTGAAGAGTGCTTCGATAGACAGCCTGTTTATCTGTTTTCCACCACTTCGAAGCTTGGAAGACTGAGTGCCGAGAAAATAGATAATTCAAAGACCATTAGAGCATAACAAAGTTGGGTTAAGGCAACATTTCGCTCACTTAATGCTCTTTTCATGTGATAGAGCTCCCCTTCAGCCAAAATTTGTATTTACAAAGCGTCGCTCTACTGTTGGTGTCACTTGGGTACTTCGGAGTACTTCGATGTCCAGCAACCGAATTCGAGTCATCTCACACAACACATCACGGTTTACTTGAACCTCCTTCATTTTATAGTGACTTCATGACCTTCTCAGTATGGAACGACCTCGTAAATCTTTCTCAGTGTAGTGTGACCTAACCGAGCCTTCTCAGTGTAACGGAACTTCACGAATCCTCATGACGGTGTGACCTCACGAATCTTTCTCACTGAGTAATATAGCCAAGGTGAAGCGATAAGTGTCTGGAGAATGAGAGGTAAATCAGGCTTGATCCGAGGAATGGGCGGGTGGCTCCATACACAGTGTAATATGTACAGTGAGGTCAAATCATGATACAGCGAAGTAAGACCGCCATCATTTAAACTGTAATAAGTAATTTGCCAACTTCTAGACAGTTGCTGACCATTTGCATAGTAAATTCGTACCCGTGGTAAATTAGGTTGGCTCCTTACATGCCAGTTCCACGCCAGTGCCACAGTAGTGTCAAAGCAGAGTCAAACTAGTGCCATACGCAAAAAAAAAACTGGCAACGTGTCTATCGATAAGTGCCTTGGACAACTAGCAACTACTACAAAAAAAAAAAACAACAACAACAACAACAACACACACACACACACACACACACACACACACACACACACACACACACCAATACTACACCAGTACTACAGTGCCACATCTATGCCTCACATCAGTGCCACACCTGTGAGATACAGCAGTGCTACATAGCACTGCCACACATGCCAGTGCCACACACACCAGTGCCCCACATACGCCAGTGCCACGCCTGGGTAATGACCCCCCGTGCGGCAGTAGTAATGGCGAGTAATGCCAAGCGGAAGTGAAGTTGCCGACCAATTATAAACCACAGGTGGCGGGGTGCCTACATGCCCCTCTCTCTCTCTCTCTCTCTCTCTCTCTCTCTCTCTCTCTCTCTCTCTCTCTCTCTCTCTCTCTCTCTCTCTCTCTCTCTCTCTCTCTCTCTCTCTCAAACTTGATTAATTCCCGGTGACACAGAGAGAGCTGAAGGCTATTCATCTATCCCAGGGAAAATATTTTTTTAGCGTCAAACATCCATTGAAAGGTCAATCCCTCTTCAGTTCCATTAACATTTCCGAGATGATTTCCAAAAAAAAAAAAATGTTCGGAATTATCTCTCACAGGAAGTGAAAAAGAACTTCTGTGCTGGAAATACTTGATAAACAGGAAACCTCTCAAGAATTTTTTGCTAAAGTAAATAAGCTACTGTTTAATGGATTATATATATATATATATATATATATATATATATATATATATATATATATATATATATATATATATATATATATATATATATATATATATATTACCATGTTCCTGCCTCCACACTACCTTGTTCCTGCCTCCACACTACCTTGTTGCTGCCTCCACACTACCTTGTTCCTGCCTCCACACTACCTTGTTCCTGCCTCCACACTACCTTGTTGCTGCCTCCACACTACCTTGTTCCTGCCTCCACACTACCTTGTTGCTGCCTCCACACTACCTTGTTCCTGCCTCCACACTACCTTGTTCCTGCCTCCACACTACCTTGTTCCTGCCTCCACACTACCTTGTTCCTGCCTCCACACTACCTTGTTGCTGCCTCCACACTACCTTGTTCCTGCCTCCACACTACCTTGTTCCTGCCTCCACACTACCTTGTTGCTGCCTCCACACTACCTTGTTGCTGCCTCCACACTACCTTGTTCCTGCCTCCACACTACCTTGTTGCTGCCTCCACACTACCTTGTTGCTGCCTCCACACTACCTTGTTGCTGCCTCCACACTACCTTGTTCCTGCCTCCACACTACCTTGTTCCTGCCTCCACACTACCTTGTTGCTGCCTCCACACTACCTTGTTCCTGCCTCCACACTACCTTGTTCCTGCCTCCACACTACCTTGTTCCTGCCTCCACACTACCTTGTTGCTGCCTCCACACTACCTTGTTCCTGCCTCCACACTACCTTGTTCCTGCCTCCAAACTACCTTGTTGCTGCCTCCACACTACCTTGTTGCTGCCTCCACACTACCTTGTTGCTGCCTCCACACTACCTTGTTGCTGCCTCCACACTACCTTGTTCCTGCCTCCACACTACCTTGTTGCTGCCTCCACACTACCTTGTTCCTGCCTCCACACTACCTTGTTCCTGCCTCCACACTACCTTGTTGCTGCCTCCACACTACCTTGTTGCTGCCTCCACACTACCTTGTTCCTGCCTCCACACTACCTTGTTCCTGCCTCCACACTACCTTGTTCCTGCCTCCACACTACCTTGTTGCTGCCTCCACACTACCTTGTTGCTGCCTCCACACTACCTTGTTCCTGCCTCCACACTACCTTGTTCCTGCCTCCACACTACCTTGTTCCTGCCTCCACACTACCTTGTTGCTGCCTCCACACTACCTTGTTCCTGCCTCCACACTACCTTGTTCCTGCCTCCACACTACCTTGTTGCTGCCACCACACTACCTTGTTGCTGCCACCACACTACCTTGTTGCTGCCTCCACACTACCTTGTTGCTGCCTCCACACTACCTTGTTGCTGCCACCACACTACCTTGTTGCTGCCACCACACTACCTTGTTCCTGCCTCCACACTACCTTGTTGCTGCCTCCACACTACCTTGTTGCTGCCACCACACTACCTTGTTCCTGCCTCCACACTACCTTGTTGCTGCCTCCACACTACCTTGTTGCTGCCACCACACTACCTTGTTGCTGCCACCACACTACCTTGTTCCTGCCTCCACACTACCTTGTTGCTGCCTCCACACTACCTTGTTCCTGTCTCCACACTACCTTGTTCCTGCCACCACACTACCTTGTTGCTGCCACCACACTACCTTGTTGCTGCCTCCACACTACCTTGTTGCTGCCACCACACTACCTTGTTCCTGCCTCCACACTACCTTGTTGCTGCCATCACACTACCTTGTTCCTGCCTCCACACTACCTTGTTGCTGCCACCACACTACCTTGTTCCTGCCTCCACACTACCTTGTTCCTGCCTCCACACTACCTTGTTCCTTCCTCCACACTACCTTGTTCCTGCCACCACACTACCTTGTTCCTGCCTCCACACTACCTTGTTCCTGCCTCCCCATTACCTTGTTCCTGCCTCCACACTACCTTGTTCCTGCCACCACACTACCTTGTTCCTGCCTCCACACTACCTTGTTCCTGCCACCACACTACCTTGTTCCTGCCTCCACACTACCTTGTTCCTGCCACCACACTACCTTGTTCCTGCCACCACACTACCTTGTTCCTGTCACCACACTACCTTGTTCCTGCCTCCACACTACCTTGTTCCTGCCGCCACTCTACCTTGTTCCTTCCTCCACACTACCTTGTTCCTGCCTCCACACTACCTTGTTCCTGCCACCACACTACCTTGTTCCTGCCGCCACACTACCTTGTTCCTTCCTCCACACTACCTTGTTCCTGCCACCACACTACCTTGTTCCTGCCACCACACTTCCTTGTTCCCTCCTCCACACTACCTTGTTCCTGCCACCACACTACCTTGTTCCTTCCTCCACACTACCTTGTTCCTTCCTCCACACTACCTTGTTGCTGCCTCCACACTACCTTGTTCCTGCCACCACACTTCCTTGTTCCCTCCTCCACACTACCTTGTTCCTGCCTCCACACTACCTTCTTCCTGCCTCCACACTACCTTGTTCCTGCCACCACACTACCTTGTTGCTGCCTCCACACTACCTTGTTGCTGCCACCACACTACCTTGTTGCTGCCTCCACACTACCTTGTTGCTGCCTCCACACTACCTTGTTGCTGCCACCACACTACCTTGTTGCTGCCTCCACACTACCTTGTTGCTGCCTCCACACTACCTTGTTGCTGCCTCCACACTACCTTGTTGCTGCCTCCACACTACCTTGTTGCTGCCACCACACTACCTTGTTCCTGCCTCCACACTACCTTGTTCCTGCCTCCACACTACCTTGTTGCTACCTCCACACTGCCTTGTTGCTGCTTCCACACTACCTTGTTGCTGCCTCCACACTACCTTGTTCCTGCCTCCACACTACCTTGTTGCTGCCTCCACACTACCTTGTTGCTGCCTCCACACTACCTTGTTCCTGCCTCCACACTACCTTGTTCCTGCCACCACACTACCTTGTTGCTGCTTCCACACTACCTTGTTGCTGCCTCCACACTACCTTGTTGCTGCCTCCACACTACCTTGTTCCTGCCTCCACACTACCGTGTTCCTGCCTCCACACTACCTTGTTGCTGCCTCCACACTACCTTGTTGCTGCTTCCACACTACCTTGTTGCTGCCTCCACACTACCTTGTTCCTGCCTCCACACTACCTTGTTCCTGCCTCCACACTACCTTGTTCCTGCCTCCACACTACCTTGTTCCTGCCTCCACACTACCTTGTTCCTGCCTCCACACTACCTTGTTCCTGCCTCCACACTACCTTGTTGCTGCCTCCACACTACCTTGTTGCTGCCACCACACTACCTTGTTCCTGCCACCACACTACCTTGTTCCTGCCACCACACTACCTTGTTCCTGCCACCACACTACCTTGTTCCTGCCTCCACACTACCTTGTTCCTGCCTCCACACTACCTTGTTGCTGCCTCCACACTACCTTGTTCCTGCCACCACACTACCTTGTTCCTGCCTCCACATACCCACACAGGTTCACCCCATCACTCTACAAGTAAGATTTTCTCAATTTTTCCGATAAATTGCAGTTTAAAGAGCAAATTTTGACTGAAAATTGCCATAATTGATGTGTTTCTTAAGAATGTAAAGGCTTTTCAAACTTTCGTATTCATTGTGCTGCTAAAATTTTGAATAAACTAGAAAAAAGAATACAGTGTATAATTTGGAAAGTAAACAACTTCAGAAGTGAAAAGAAAAAGAGAATTAAAAACAGTCGGTAAAGCTGAGTATGTTTCCCGTTTCTCACCAAAAGTTTTCATCAATGATACAATCACGATTGACCAGTGTAAAACCTGCCTTGAGGTACCAAGTGTTCTTCGTGGACACTGTACGCAACATATTCTCGAGTATAATGCATCAGTGTGAAGCCCTCAATTATACATATCAACTTGGGAAAGCCTGAAAGGTTTGTTACGAGGAAAGACTAAGGATGGTGATTAAATAACAAAAAGGCACAATACCGTGACTGGAACGATACACAAATAACCCGCACATAAAAGAGAGAAGCTTACGACGACGTTTATTTGTGTAAGGATGGTGATCCTCGCGCATCTCCTGAAGAGAAAGAGCCAGAGGAGATATGGTTAAGGCGTGACAACATATTCAGGGTTAGAGACAAGGAATATAGAGACAGCCTACCCTGGGAAGGAGCAAGACAAGGTGATATAGCTGGAAGTTATATGCTTAAATGTGTAACTAATGTCATACATCGAACGTCGTGTTCTGTGTGAGAGGAAGTGAGGTGGAAGGAACTACGGAGAGAGATGGTGGATATAAATTTTTTACATGGTTTCAAGTGTAGCAAATAGAGACTTGGAGATTAGAACAGAACTACACGAGTAAATAATAATAACAATAATGTAACACCATGAACGTGCTCTGCTGTAGTAACTGCTAGCATATAATCACTCTCCTATCTTTTCCTCCTCTAGTCTCCTCAGGCAATGCTTATCTCTTCCCCTCTCCCACATCACCTCCACTCCTATCCCTGTCTCTCTTTCCTACGACTATATCTCCCTTCTCCCCTTCCCAGTCCTCCTCCTCTCCCCCCTTCCTGTCTCCTCCCCTCCTTCCTCCAACTCTGCCTTAACATATAAGTACTATGGAGCGGCTTGGCTCCAGGCATAATAAAGTGGAATTACAGATTAACTCGCTTCATTTCAGTCAGGTTTCAGGCATACAATTACTGTCCATTAGAAGGAAGAACCTCAACTCCTCTATTTCCTTTCTCCCCTTCTCTGTCTCCTCCTTTGGCTGAAGTGGTGGGATGCAGATGGAGGAAGTGGAGTAGTAGACAGCAGAGTTTTTGAAGTGGAATAGTTGACAGCAGTTTTTGAAATAGTGGTCAGTGGTCAGTGGTCAGTGGTCACGTGAGGTCACAGGCCCTGAGCTGCTTTGGGGATTAGTGTGGACGGTTACAAAGCCATGGTTTGCTTCTGCAGTATTCTAAAAATTGAAGTTGAAGAGTTGAAGGAGGAAGTCTTGCTTCTCCAATAGGAAATTAGTAGGCTGAAGGTTCACCTCAATGGGGTTGGGAGCGAGTGTGAGGTGGCTGATATGGTGGAGGGGAATGAGGCTACCAGCAGCGAGGTGCAGTCTGTCTCTCGCTGCGAGGAAGCTGTAGGTGGGGAGGTAGCAACGACTACCAGCAGTGAGGTGCAGTCCAGCACCTACTACAGGTGGCAAGTGGTTCCCAGTAATGGGAAGAGCATCAAGATAAGGAAAGTTAAGAGAGAAGATTTGAAGGTAGGAAATCGCTTCTCTGTTCTTCAGGATGAGTGTACTCCAGTGGCCAGTGAAGGTAAAGGTACTACTTCCCCTGCAAATGGAGGTAAGCGCATACTTGTGGCTGGTGACTCACAGGTACGATATATGGACCGTGCCTTCTGTAATAGGAATAAGAAGGTAAGAGATAGTGTGCTTCCCAGGAGCTGGTGTTAGTGACATAGTCAACAGGCTGGATAATATCATGTCAGGTAATGGGAACAAGCCCATTATCTGTCTCAGTGCTGGTGGAAATGATATTGGGAAGGGTAGGAGAGGAGAGTTGCTAGATAAGTACAGGTCAGCTATAGATTTAATTAAGTCTAAGGGAGGGGTCCCAATTATATGTAGCATCTTGCTTAGAAGGGGAGTGGGCAATGAATGGTTGTCTAGGGCAATTGGTGTAAACTGCTGGCTAGACAGATACTGCAAGGAACTTGCAATCCCATTCATTGACAACTGGGACAACTTTTATGGCAAAAATGATATGTATGCAAGGGATGGTGTACATCTCTCTGGGGCTGGGGTGGTAGCACTTGCAGACTCAATCGAGAGGGCCAATGCTGAAATGCCTAGGATTTTAAACTGATAGAAGATAGAGGTATGGGCGTGTGTGGGAAACAGTCAGGTTGAAACACTAGGGTTGTAAACAGTAAATGTATAAAAGACATTCATCATGAAGTTATAAATAAAGACAATAGATCATGTCAGCAAACAAAGGGAGACAGCAGAGGACAGCAAGGGACTAGCTCCCTTAAGGTCTATTATACTAATAGCAGGAGTGTAAGAAATAATCTAGATGAGCTAAGATTAATTGCAAGTGCAGGAAACATAGATATCATTGCTATAACAGAGACCTGGTTCAATCTGAAAGATAGAGAGATGCCTTCCGATGCCACTGACAGGGTCAACAGGAAGGGTGGTGGAGTAGCGATGTACGTCAGAGACAATTTAAAGTGTTGTGTTAGACAAGATATAAAATTAGAAGCGTCAGCCACTGAATCTGTTTGGTTACAGCTTCTCGAGGGCCGTGAAAAACTAATTTTGGGTGTGATTTACAGGGCCCCAAATCTTGATAGGGAGTTCGGTAAACTTCTATGGGATGAAATTCGTAAGGCCTCTACATACGAAAATGTGATAATGGGAGATTTCAACTATAGACAGATTGACTGGAGCAATCTGACAGGAAATTTAGAATCAAGTGACTTTCTTGATACGATTCAGGATTGTTTTTTAAAGCAGTTTGTGACAGAGCCAACTAGAGGAAATAACCTGCTTGACTTGGTTCTTGCCAACAGGGAAACGCTAATTAATAATCTTGAGGTTAATGATGAGCTTGGGGAAAGTGATCACAAACCACTCAGTTTTAATATATCATGGAATTCCCATAATAATGGCAATCAAGTCTCTGTCCCTGACTTCCGTTTCGCTGATTTCATAGGACTGAAAAATTACTTGGGTGGGCTGAACTGGAATGACCTGACAATGGGTAGAATTTTTAACACATACTTCCTCTCAGTTTTTACACAGGAGGATACCAGCGATATTCCAGTAATGATAAATTATGTAGAACAGGACGATAATAAACTGTGCACGATTAGGGTCACAAGTGACATGGTCCTTAGGCAAATAGATAAATTAAAACCTAACAAATCCCCAGGCCCTGATGAACTGTATGCAAGGGTTCTAAAGGAATGTAAAGAGGAGCTTAGCAAACCTCTGGCTAATCTTTTCAATGTATCACTACAGACTGGCATGGTGCCAGATAAGTGGAAAATGGCAAATGTGATACTTATTTTCAAAGCAAGTGACAGGTTCTTAGCTTCGAACTATAGACCAATAAGACTAACCTCCATAGTGGGAAAATTTATGGAATCAATGATGGCCGAGGCAGTTCGTAGCCACCTTGAAAAACACAAATTAATCAACGAATCTCAGCATGGTTTTACAAAAGGGCGTTCCTGCCTTACGAATTTATTAACTTTTTTCACTAAGGTATTTGAGGAGGTAGATCATGGTAATGAATATGATATTGTGTATATGGACTTCAGTAAGGCCTTTGACAGGGTCCCACATCAGAGACTATTGAGGAAAATTAAGGCACATGGAATAGGAGGAGAAATTTTTTCCTGCATAGAGGCATGGTTGACAAATAGGCAGCAGAGAGTTTGCATAAATGGGGAGAAATCAGAGTGGGGAAGCGTCACGAGCGGCGTTCCACAGGGGTCAGTGTTGGGCCCCCTGCTGTTCACAATCTACATAAACGATATAGATGAGGGCATAAAAAGCGACATAAGCAAGTTTGCCAATGACACCAAAATAGGCCGTCGAATTCATTCTGACGAGGACATTAGAGCACTCCAGGAAGATATGAATAGACTGATGCAGTGGTCGGAGAAGTGGCAGATGCAGTTTAATATAGACAAATTCAAAGTTCTAAATGTTGGACAGGAAAATAACCATACCACATATAAACTAAATAATGTCGATCTTAATATTACGGATGGCGAAAAAGATTTAGGAGTCCTGGTTAGCAGTAATCTGAAACCAAGACAACAGTGCATAAGTGTTCGCAATAAAGCTAACAGAATCCTTGGCTTCATATCAAGAAGCATAAATAATAGGAGTCCTCAGGTTGTTCTTCAACTCTATATATCCTTGGTTAGGCCTCATTTAGATTATGCTGCACAGTCTTGGTCACCGTATTATAGAATGGATATAAATGCTCTGGAAAACATACAAAGGAGGATGACAAAGTTGATCCCATGTATCAGAAACCTTCCCTATGAGGATAAACTGAGGCCCTGAATCTGCACTCTCTAGAAAGGCGTAGAATTAGGGGGGATATGATTGAGGTGTATAAATGGAAGACAGGAATAAATAAAGGGGATGTAAATAACGTGCTGAAAATATCTAGCCTAGATAGGACTCGTAGCAATGGTTTTAAGTTGGAAAAATTCAGATTCAGGAAGGATATAGGAAAGCACTGGTTTGGTAATAGAGTTGTGGATGAGTGGAACAAACTCCCAAGCACAGTTATTGAGGCTAAAACGTTGTGTAGTTTTAAAAATAGGTTAGATAAATACATGAGTGGGTGTGGGTGGTTGTGAGTTGGACCTGACTAGCTTGTGCTACTAGATCAGTTGTCGTGTTCCTTCCTTAAGTGAATGTGACCTGCCCTGACTAGGTTGGGGAATTGGCTTAAGCCGGTAGGAGGCTTGGACCTGCCTCGCATGGGCCAGTAGGCCTGCTGCAGTGTTCCTTCTTTCTTATGTTCTTATGTTCTTATATATATATATATATATATATATATATATATATATATATATATATATATATATATATATATATATATATATATATATATATATATATCAAACAACTTCAGGGAGAACCTTGAGTTTTCCCTGAAGCTAGTTTATTCTTTTCTCTGAGGATGAGGGTCCCTATGACAGTTCTAGAGGTGGTACCTCCTTATATTTTTATATATATATATATATATGTATACATATATATTTAAATTACGATTTTTAGGTTATTATTATTGTTGCTATTATTATTATTATTATTATTATTATTATTATTATCAATATTATTATTATTATTATTATTATTATTATTATTATTATTATTATTATTATTATTATTATTATTATCATTAGTAGTAGTAGTAGTAGTAATAGTAGTAGTAGTAGTAATAGGTGGTGTAGGTGGTAGTAATAGGTAGGTAGGTATGGAGGTGGTGGTAGGTAGTATAGGTGGTAGGTGGTAGGTGTAATAGTAATAGGTAGGTGGTGGTAGTAATGGTGGTGGTGGTGGAGGTGGTGGTGGTGGTGTGGTGGTGGTGGTGGATAGGTGGTGGTGGTGGTGGTGGAGGTGGTAGGTGGTAGTGATGGTGGTGGTGGTGGTGGTGGTGGATGGTGGTGGTGGTGGATAGTGGTGGTGGTGGTGGTATAGTGATGGTGGTGGTGGTGATGGTGGTGGTGGTGGTGGTGGTAATGGTGGTGGTGGTGGTGGAGTATGGTGGTGGTGGAGGTGGAATGGTGGTATGGTAGTAATAGTAGTAGTAATAGTAGTAGTAGTAGTAATAGTAGTAGTAGTAGTAGTAGTAGTAGTAGTAATAATAGTATTAGTAGTAGTAGTAGTAGTATTACTATTATTATTATTATAATTATTATTATTATTATTATTATTATTATTATTATGATAGTCATAGGGAACCGTAGGCCTGTAGAGGTTATACTGGCCTACAGAAGTACCAGATAAAGTCACTCACAGAGCGAGACTGATCACAGTAAGTTATCTTGAAAAATGTATAAAATACCGACAGCGTAATAATTAAGTCACATTTCTCCAAGGCTGATGGACTGATTATATCACCTTCCTTTCACTACTACACCTATTGTCTCTGTATTTGACTGAAGAAGCCTACTGTGTGGGCGAAACGTTTCGACAATAAAGATACCTAACTGTTGCACTTGTCTTAATCAAGTACAGCAAGTACACTAAGTACAGTACGTACACTATGCTACTGACTCCTAAATAAACCTCTCTGACGTGTGACGCAGAAAATAAACTGAATCTCATTTCCAGTCCATTTAACGGAGGCCGGAAATTTCGGAGCATTTGCGTTAAACGCAAGTGATCGCAAACACCATATGGCGTATTAAATAACGCAACATTCACCATGGGTAGTACAACGCCTGGGGGAGTGGGAATTAAATAAGGTGCTATCGGCGGGGTTTTTACTCCGGTTTTCTTGGACGAACGAAGAGTCGAGACGTCCTAATGTTATTTTGGTCAGGTAAATCATTCTACCTGGCTAAGATAACAGCTCTTAGCTTGTATAGAGTAAGGAATACCGTATAGGTATACCACAGCCCAGTAGCCGGGCTGTAGTTCCTACGTTGAACTGCGTGTTGCCAGCAGCTTGGTTGATCAGGTCCTGATCCACCTAGAGGTCTGGTCAAGGGCTGGACCGCGGGGGGCGTTGATCCCCGGCGCACCCTCCAGGTAGACTTCAGGTAGGCAGTGAAAATGTGGAGCATTTAATCCCCGCACCTTTCCTCCTAGATACCGTTTTCATCCTAAAAGTGAATCCTCAAACGCAGCATTTGCAAGTGTTTACAAGCTCTTACAAGCTCTCGTATTTGCATAAAGACGTGAGAGGTTATGACGAAACATCACAGTGTAGGACACAGGTCGCGTAGCACATCCTACTTAATACTGTGTATTCTATACATAAATACACGACACCGAGAATAAACTTCAGCTCAGCGCTATGACTTCCTGGAAAGCTCCATTAACAAACATTAGGAATGTCTTTGATATACCAAGTGTTCGACTCGACCTTCACAGGAAATAAAGTGCCGTGAAAGTTTAAACGACCTTCCAGAAGACGCAAATAAGAAAAAGGTTCCTCTTAGCCACCTGCTTCAAAATATACAGTCAAAAAGCCTCTCCTAAATCTAAGTTATACCGTATTTCAAACAGTCAAGATTTAGTGAGCGGGGAAGACGGGAGAGGCGAAGAATAGCGTTGGAAAGGAGTATCTATCGCCGTAGAAATAGTGCCAGAGCTTAATCCAGCAGCTGGGCGCTCGTGGGATTGACTGGAGAATCAAGAGTCATAGCCAATTTAGTTTAAATACGTTTAAGCCCGATGCATCACAAATAACTAATCGTATTAGCATCCATACAGACGTTCTCACTATCACCAGTCTATAGTAACCAAAAACATTTTCTATCTCAGTATTACCCAGACGCCAACGTTGCCCAAACTGTGAAAATATAACAAACTGTTACTGTACTGAAATGCCAGTTAGAACAAATTATATTATAGTAAACTACTAACTATATTTGCCTCATTGTATAATAATTGTAAGTTAGTTTTAAGACTGCCATAAACGCTGTCTATAACAAGGGGCTTTTTATAAGATAATTTTTATATGTTAATTACTCTATTTTAGGTCAGGTTTGTCAGGAAACAAGACAAGTGTTTTCTGACGCTGGTCTTAGTCATGTGATAACCCACAGCTGGAGCTTTTGGTCATCTGACCGAGGCCTTCCTCTGGCTTACCGGTCCATCTCTTTGAAAATTATAGTCATGATTATAACTATTAGGACCCCATTGTAAATTGCATCCTGTACTCCATTTTGTACTCAGTTGTATGTTAACTGAGGAAATCCTGACGGACATTTTGTTTTTGTCACAATATTGACATCCTCAGTCTGTGAATGGTTATGTATATCCTTCAGAACTTCATGGACAGCTGCGGACTACAAGATCTATGAGTATCCAAGGAGGTTGTTTATAAGGGAACTGAAACCCAGCTTAGAGTACCATGGCGGTCAAGATGTTGATAAACATTCCTCGTTTCTCTCATCTAAGACAAATTACACTCCCGTGAGTTCCTACCTCGCTCTCCAGAGTCTTCCGGTCGCTCGTACAACGTTAGCCAACATTTCCGGCTTCTTCCGTAAAACATTCTCTCTCTCTCATCATTCCAGCCACATTTATCATAGAAACTGCTGTCACTGCCTCATCATCATTCTTTTAGTTTCCGCCATTTAAAAGTAATTTATTTGTTTGGAACTGGACTGACCCGCCATTTCTCTTCCTACGCCAAAAACGATCCCTTATTTTTACCCCTTCGTCTACAGCCTCCTTCTCCTCTCAGCTACTTTGTTCCCAGTGAAGTCTTTGCCGTTCTCCTTCAGTGAGCCTTTGTTCTTATAGGTGACCTTTGTTCTTATAGGCGACCTTTATGATTCTTCAAGGTGTCTTTGTTCTTCGTCAAGAAGCCTGTTTGCCCCTTTAGTAAAACTATTGTTCTATCCCTGAAAACCTTTTAATGTGTACCAGGGAGCCTTTGTTCATCTTCCGGGAAACTTTCCCTTTCTAGCAGCTTTTGTTATCCTTCAACAAGCTTTTGTTCTTATTCAAGGACTGTTGGTTCTTCTCCAAAGAGCCGTTGTTCTCCTGCAAGTTTCTGCTTTCCTTCAGTTCGACTACGTTCTTCTTTAAAGGTATACAATGTTTTAAGTCTAGCAGTAAGAATCCTTCAACTGTCCTATTTAACCTCTCACAACCTCACCTCTAGTTTAGTAGATCAGAAACACTTATAAGAGAGCAGGCTATCATTTGGACAGCATTTCGCACATGTACTAGCGAAATGCTGATCAAATAATGGCTTCTGCTGTTAGTGCCCCTTCTTCCACACACCTTTCGACATCGTCTGGCCTATCAGAGCATCCTCTGATAGGCCAGATAAGCCATCATAGTTGTCACAGTTGTCAGATAAGCCATCATAGTTTGGCTTATCTGACAACAGTGATTTTTATCTCTTCTTCAACGTCTACGTCTGTAAGGTGTACATTGTGTTTTGCGTCGCCCCACACCATCCTAAGACTCCGTCTCAACAGATGTCTTCCGCTTTAGAAGCTTTTAAAGTCTTTCTTTGCTCTCTCTCGCTCACTCTCTCCTCAGGGGTCGCCCCTCGGTCCAGTCCTTTACATAATATTCAAAATGGATATGAAAAATGGGACTTACAAGTGCTATTGAAAAGTTAGCGGTTGACACAAAGCTGAAATCGAATATCTGTATTTAGAGAAACCTGGACAAGCTGGAGCTGTGGTCAGACAGTGTCAGACATGATTAAAAAACGTTTGACACTCGGCTTTTTGTGTTACACAGGACATTTGAGTGGTCATTAGAATATGGTCCCTTAGACCCGACTTCAGTTCATATTGCAAAAATATTTTGGGTTTACTGTATGGGAAGGTGGAGTGTTGAAAATAATATTATTATTAATATAGTGTAAATGAATACAAAATATATTTAAAATAAAAACTAGAAAGATTATTCGAGTATCATGTAGGCCTAGCTGGTTGCTGGTTGCTGGTTGCTGGTTGCGAAGGAACCTCATGACAGTACAAACTTCAAGGCCCCAAAAACGTGAGTCTGTCACTGTGTGTATGTACTGAGAGGAGCTGTATACTTAGAAGTGTGTGTGTCTCAGTATACTTAAATTTAAGAGGATACCTTCATCACTGCGTTAGGAAATAAAGTATCCTTGACAGGTGTACAGGTGTCAAGCATCCTTGACAGGTGGTGTACAGGTGTCATGCACCCTTGACAGGTGGTGTACAGGTGTCATGCATCCTTGACAGGTGGTGTACAGGTGTCATGCGTCCTTGACAGGGGCTGTACAGGTGTCATGCGTCCTTGACAGGTGTTAAACAGGTGTCATTCATCCTTCACAGATGGTGTACAGGTGTCATGCGTCCTTGGCAGGTGGTGTACAGGTGTCATGCGTCCTTGACAGGTGGTGTACAGGTGTCATGCATCCTTGACAGGTGGTGTACAGGTGTCATGCATCCTTGACAGGTGGTGTACAGGTGTCATGCATCCTTGACAGGTGGTGTACAGGTGTCATGCATTCTTGACAGGTGGTGTACAGGTGTCATGCATCCTTGACAGGTGGTGTACAGGTGTCATGCGTCCTTGACAGGTGGTGTACAGGTGTCATGCATCCTTGACAGGTGGTGTACAGGTGTCAGGCGTCCTTAACAAGCCATCGTAAAGTTTATAAACTTGAAGGTAATACACTAATAGACTTCATAACTTGGAATTTCGAGTTAAAAACTTGCACCAAAAAACAAAAGCCGCACCGTAATGCGCTTGTCAAACTTTCTCTTAAACATGACGTTTAAGTTTTTGTTCGGAATTATGCAAATGGCGACGAACGGAAGAGAACGTAGATAATATCAATATTGTTTGCTATTATCTTTAAAAATAAACCTTGTATAGATACACTAAAAACACTTAACCTGTTTCCTTTATGAAATTAAAGACTTCGATATTATTATTATTATTATTATTATTATTATTATTATTATTATTATTATTATTATTATTATTATTATTATTATTATTAAACAATGGCTGCCTCCCACCGAAGTAGGGTGCCCCGAGAAAGAAAGGCTATCGCCATCACTCGCTCTATCACTGTCTTGTCATAAGCGTGTATATACGACAGTTCAGGTATCCCTCCACCCAGCAAATATCCCCACACCTCATGTAGAATGCAGACACTGAACTTCTCACCTCTAAGCCTGCTAAACCGCTGGATGTCATACCGGATTTAGGGAATGGGAAGTAATCAGGTATGATACAAGGGTAGGATGTTCAACAGCCCTTCACCAGCATGAAGTCACATCCTCCCTGACCCTGAAGACCACGAGATCGCATTCAAACCCTCTCTGGTAATCACAAAATTTTGACATATGTGAGCCGAAACCACAACACTAAACATCAGTGTGAAACAGCAAAAGGGAGACGATGGGAGACAAATGGCAGGACGTGTGTTTTTTGTCTTCTACTAAAAGAGTTGTGGAACTCTGGAACAGACTGCCCTCGGAAGTTTTAAGTGCAAAAACAATGCGGTCCTCCCAGAACCCGTTGGACAAGCACTTTTCGGATATTGGACTCAGTTCAAGAGAGTCCGAAGGGCAGTCCAGGAACACACAAGTTCTCTCCCAGTAGTTACTGGAGCAGTCCAGGCACACACAAGCTCTCTTCCAGTAGTAACTGGAGCAGTCCAGGAGCACACAAGCTCTATTCCAATAGTTACTGGAGCAGTCCAGGCACACACAAGCTCTCTTCCAGTAATAACTGGAGCAGTCCAGGAACACACAAGCTCTCTTCCGGTAGTAACTGGAGCAGTCCAGGAGCACACAAGCTCTATTCCAATAGTTACTGGAGCCCTAACCATCTTGAGCCACTCAGGATGGTCAGCTGACAGAGGCAAGTAGCAGAAAGACCGTAAACTACCCGAGACGTAGTAGAAGTGATAGTAATATTGTCGCAGGTAATAGCGTCAGTAGCAGTAGTAGTAGTAGTAGTAGTAGTAGTAGTAGTAGTAGCAGCAGTACTAGTAGTGGTAGTAGTAGTAGTAGTAGTAGTAGTAGTAGTAGTATCAGCAGCACAAGCAGATGCGGCAGCAAAGGCAGCATTACTACTAGTAAAAATAATACTAATAGTACCAGATATATATATATATATACACACATATATATATATATATATATATATATATATATATATATATATATATATATATATATATATATATATATATAGTGAGGTGCTGGCCGGACCCCTTATATAGCTTCCTTGGATGCTTCATTTTCATAGTTCCTTGATAATGTGAGTAGTCACGAAAGCGCTTGGAATTTCTCTATTCTTTCAGAGTGGTTGTTTTGCATATATATATATATACATCACCAAAATCACTACTACTACTACCACCACTACCAACACCATGACCACCAACACCCCTCCACTACCACATCAACTCCACCCATAACTACCAATCCACCATTACCTCTTTTTCCTCCGCCTCTGAACCATTAAAAATAATGATAAATTGATGAGTGGAAGAAAACTGCGGCCA